>NC_056746.1:355234305-355366805 GCF_019279795.1 Protopterus annectens | reverse complement strand
ATTGAAAATAAACAGTTGAAGTAAACAATGACAATACACAAGCATTGCCAGTATTCAGTATGAGTACCTGTGCACAGTCATACAATGTTGATGTAATCAACAGCAACACACACACACACACACACACACACACACACACACACACAGATATATATATATATGTGTGTGTGTGTGTGTGTGTGTGTGTGTGTGTGTGTGTGTGTGTGTGTGTGTGTATAATAGAGAGAGAGAAGGAAAGAGAGGGAAATGTGCAGTGGAAGAGAAAGTACTACTGATGGCTGAGAGTGGAGTAGAGGTTACAGTACAGTAACAGAATCCACAGAGATGGACAACATTAAGTGCTATGGGAACAAAACAATTGTCAGAAAAGCAGAGAGAAGAAGGTGCTATAATGATACATGAGTTCTGAAGAATGTGAAACTTACATAGGAAAGGTAGGATTCAATAAAGTAACATGATGTATGAACCTGCAACAGTCCTGACAACATTAGAATGTTGGCAGCGGCCCTGTACTACAGTTTACTGGTAAGGTGAGTCACCGATGCTGTCGGAGTAAACATGGTCATAAAATGCACATATCAAGGAAATGTCGCACAGGTGAAGAAGAATGCCCCCCCCCCAAAAAAAAAGATAAGGCCCAAGGTAATTGAACCCATGACTTTTCTACTAAATTTTGTCATAACAGTACAAGTGAATCCACTGCAGTAGTTAGAGTAAAATGGATCATGAAACACTTATCTTGGAAATGTAGCACTTCAGCAGACTGCAAACTGAAAATTTGTAAAGCAGCATACAATCCCCTGGGAATTTGAAACCTCAAACCAATGCATCACCCACCAAAGGATAATGAGTGCAATGAACCATCAAATAGGTTTGAATAATGGCAGTAGCTGTATTTTATTTCAGATTGATAGGCACAGCAAGGCTTGGCTCATTTGCATGACTGAGTAGCACACACCAAGGATTTTTCATCACTGTTGCCATAGAATGTTGAGTGCCATTTTTCTGTGGTTGTATATGACCATCAAGCTTGCTCCATGCCAACTCTCATACAATGTATGAACAGAGAAAAAAATAACTTTGAATTATATGCCCATTCTTGGCATGTGTGTAGTGTATCTATTTTTTAACCATACCATAGGTTTTAAATGGCAGTATAGGACAGACAGAGATGAAAAGGGCAAGCAAGTGAAGGGTACAATAGAAGGCATGTAGTCATAGAACGAGCAGGACATTGGTGGGATTAAATTAGGTTACAAAGTGCCAAACTCCCCATCTAATTTACACATACATGATAGGAATATTTACATTCAGGGTAATTGAATATATGATAGCAAGAAAAGATAAGCACACATGAATTGAAGTAAACTCCTGCCTTTGGCAATGATATTGTGTACATAAGGCATTAGGAATGCATGTCACAACCTTTCAGGGGAATGGAGCACATGACGGCAAGACAACAAAATTATACCTAAATGGGTCGTAATCCCTGCCTTTGTCTACAATATTCTGTACAGCAAGGCCTTAGTAAGCCACGCCACTGAAAATGTTAGAACAGTGGTAAAAACTGAATATTAGAAAACAACATACCAACCATATCATTGCATCAGTAGACTCAGCCATGGAAACTGCCACCAATGTGTATTGCACCATATTAAATAATATTTCATGGTATGTTATGAGTGCATTACAAGGATTCTTTAGTGTACTGCTACAAACTAGATATCCATGGATTTGAACCTATGCCTGCCTGATACTTTTTACAGCATTGCACTATCAAGTGAACCCACAAAAGAACTTATACTGAAGGGGTCAGAAAATGCATATTTCAAAGGAATATTTAAACACCGTGGAAGACTGGAAAGTGAACATTGGTAAAATGCATGCAGCAATCAGGGGATCAAAACCTTCCCTCTACTCTATGGTCAGTATACACATCAAAGCCATACTGTTATATACATTTACTATGTTTAGACTTATTTCATATATGCACTGTATGTGATTAGTAATGGATGGTTTTGAAGACTGCTACATGGTAGACCTTTATGGATTTGAACTTCTGCCTGCATAAATGATACCATCTAGATCATTGCATTATCAAGTGAAGCCAAATAAAAACTTATATTAAAGTTGTCAGGACACATACTTTTCAAAGGAATGTTAGAACATTGTAGAAGACTGAAAAATTGACATTGGTAAACAATATATAACTGTCATGGGATGAAAACCCTCTTAGTAGTATATCGACAATGTACACAATACGTCATGACTATAATGTGCCATGGAAGCTACTAAAGTACAGCTATTAACTTGACTCTATATCAGTAATGTCTGGTATTGCTTATCAGTTGTACAATGCATGCCAAGTCTTCACACATTATGAGGATTTTTTTTGTGTGTTTTTGCCATAGGATGAGATGTGTCATTTTTCTGTGTGTACATATTGTCACCAAAGTTGCCCTCTGCCAACTGTCACACAATGTATACCACAGATAGATGATTTCTGTTGTTTTATAAACCCTTTTTGTGCAGATGTGGTATATTATAATGTGTTTTTTAAATGGTAGATGTTGTAAAGGGCATATAGCAGAGATGGAAAAAATGGATGCAGACAAGATGACAAAATATGAGGAGATAAGTAATGAGGGAAGGTGATAAAGGCAGATTTACATCAATGGCTACAGACGCATGGATTTCATATTAATATGATACGTAGCATTGGATTAGCAAGGGCAACAACTAAAGCAGTCTGACTGTAAGGGATCATTAAGGAGACACATACCTGAAATATGTAGCACATTTGCAGAGCGGATACCAAATAGTGTAAAACAATAATTTGCTTACCTGTATTGTAGTTATGTATACATTGTATTTATTTCTGGACTGGGTAGAAGTTGGTAATGGGAATATAGAAATGAAAATAAATTGAATAGCACACAGGGTATAGAACTCATGGTGAGCTAAGAAGGAATGATGGATGAATGTCAGTTAGGGGTATGTTTCATAATTTCTCTACTTAAAAATGCTAGCAGATTCATCACTTACCTGTAGTTAGTGCTAAACTCCATGATAGACTGCACACATTGATGATAAGACTATTTCATGTTAGGGTGAAGGACTACAAGATTACACCTGCATAGCTTTGAAACCACCACTTTTTCTGCCACATTCTCCACAACAGGGCATTAGCTGGGTATGTTACAGACTCATACGTAAGGAAGTTGTTGGTAAGACATTTATCAGAACAATAGAAAATAGGGTAGCAGTACAAGAGAAATGCAGCTAAATGTAGTCAAACCCATACCTGTGTCACTGATATCCCTTCAACCTGAACATTAGCAAGATATGGCATTGAAGCACCCAGAGGAATGGTGCAGAAAAGTAAAATACTTTGCAGGGGAAATAATACAGTAATATGATAAGAATGTAATACTATATAAGCAACATCCCTCCAACATGGGATTAGAACCCTACACCCAGTGCAATGAGAATTCATCACATAATGACTACATTGAGCCATACAGTCCTTCACCTGGAAAGTACTGACTTTATCATATTTCATTATTGCTTGGTGACACACATGCATGACTGATGGCAAGATCTTAGTGCATTCTAAGGACATTTCTTCATTTTTGTCATAGGGCAGAAACTATCATTTCACTGTGGTTATAGATGACCATCAATGTTGTTCTATGCCAAGCATCATGCAGCATATGACCACAGAAAGATGATTTTATATATAAGCCCCTTCTGGGCATGTGTGGAACTTTTATCTATTTTTTATCCAGATTAAAGGTTAGAAATGTGAGTATGGGGCAGAGATGAAAAGGGAAAAAAAGAGGGTAGAACACAAAGTTAAACAAATAAGAAAAGAGCAAGATGGACATGGGATAGGAGTATATCTCTCAACTTCTTGCCTCAACAATTCTGGTGATTTACAGTTATTTACCAACCAAACTTCTTGAAACTCCTTGATGATTTGTCAGAGAACTACAATTTTATGGTGAACTATTGGAGCCAATCATTTGTACATCTGTGAAGTTGAGAGGTATATGCAGGAGAATTTTATGTGGAATAGGGTGTGACACCTGTGCACTGGCCCAGCAATCAAGGAGCCTCAATCCTCACCACTAACACAAGTGAGGGGTGTCCACATAGGGGTGGATAACAAATACACACACAGTAAAGTACAATTTCCCTTAAGAGCACACAGACATCACAGTCAGTCCGGGGCTGGTTTCTCCCTTTCTCTCTCCAGATCACCAATAAGACTCCCCACTGGCACAGCTATAGGGTCCAGATCTCAGACTAGTGGGCAAGCTAAAACCTCCAGCACCCTCCCTGTCCAACCAGTGCTTTGTGTCCCTGCCCATGTAGCTGATGCAGACACACACACTTTGAGATAAGGGTTATATACAACCACACATATATTCCTGGGGAGGCTGGCACAGATTATCCAGCTGTGCCCCCTTTCTGCCCAGACTATACGGTAGTATCATCTGCCACCACCCAGTGATATAAGCTACAAAAAAGGCCCTTACAAAGGGAGTCCAATTATTACTGTGCAATATTATTATCCAAATGGTAAGTGTAACTGAACAGTCAAGGCTTATTTGGAGTGGCTTTGTACAATATCACTATATATATGCAATGTACTCTAGAGCTTAAATTATCTCTACACTAAACAGCCAGAGTTGAAAGGTTTGAAAATATTTAATAATAAATATTCAAAACACAAGACAATACTTCTTACTACACAGTGCAAGTTAAGAGTTCAGACACAGGAAAATGCATAAAATAATACAGTAGAATAGTTCTGACATCAATACAGAAAAACACTTAGCCTAATCTTCCCATTTCCTAGCTATTTCTAAGAGAAAACACATATAGAGCATAGGCAGTGCTGGTGAGTTAGATGTTCTCAAGACAAAATGCAAAATGCCTCTGATTCTCTCTCTTTAAATCAATAACACAGTGTTGCTTCACATTACATCATTCTTAACAATTTTCTGGTTTTCACAGGCTAACAAAAACTCAGAGATTAATAGCCCTTTTGATCTTGCAGCTGGTCAGGAAGCCAGAGCAATAAAATAAATTATACATGTAAATTCTAGCCATTAACTCTGACCTCAATACGAAGAATTCATTCATTTAGACATTTTGGCTCCGAGTTTTGACATCAAACAATTACACAATGCTTGACTTATCAGCTTTCCTACAGCAGAGTGCACTGTTGTTACATTTTTGCAGTTTCACATTTAACACCATTTTCTCGCATTTAAGAGAACAAGCCTGTGGCTTATATTAATATTTACAAATGAAAGAATTATCTACCAAATTCTATCTGGCTAGGCTGGCAGCCTTCATCTATCTTAACACAGGTGTCCTTTTTTTAAGAAGGGAAAGTTGGGAAACGAAGTCAGGGAAGTAAGAAGTGGGTAAGAGGGGAAGGGTAGTTTACAATGAAAGGACTATGTGTCTGACAGGTAGTGAGGTAATACAATGAGGGAGTGGAACACATTAGTGAAGGACACAGACAAACCAAGGGAAGACAATGGTAAAAGGAGGATTGTATAACATACAGGGGTGGTTCTAGACACAAAAGGGAGAGAAACACCAGGTTAGGTGATAGATTTGGGTATTCAGAGATGATGCAGTCTCTCACAGCTTTGACACAGTGGGATATTGCTCATCACTCTGGCACCTGTCACCACGGGGTCCCACCTCAGGACCTGGAGGCAGCTCTGTTCAGGGATGTGATTCACCATGTCACTGGAGCATGGTCTCTATACTGCTAATGCAGGAATCAAACTTCCTATCCAGTATATTCCCCAAAAGCTCTGTCAGCTGCTGTCAGGTTCCTCTTATGAATTACCAGTCACATATCAGTGTGCCTGTCTTCTGTGCAGGGCTACCTGTTGCAGGCAGTGCAGGTTGAGCAGGAGGTGTGGACACAACTCTAGCAGGATGTGACCAATATGTGCTGGGTGCCCCTGGCATTGGTGGTGCTGCTGCCACTTGTGAAGAGACAACAGGCCATGTTGGTGTGGCTGGTCCAGGTCTATGTGCTGCTGCATGTAATAGAAACAGAAATGGAGAAACACTAAAAAAGAGGCAGGAAATAGTGAAAAAGACAGAGGAGGAAAAGACATGCAAAAATAATGAAAGTGCATTCTTAATTATTTTTTCATACTCATAAAATATTGTGAGGGGAAATAATATTTCAATAATAGAACCTTTATAGTTATTTTAATATTTTAACTATTTTATTTATAGGATTATTAGTTTAACTATCTTGACAGTTAAAGTTATGCCATAACAACAGCAGTTTTTTTTTTATTTTGGTCATGGGACTGAACCCACAGCTATTCTAATGATCACTGTGCACATAGACTTAACGTGATGAGACACTTCTTCAATCATATAGGAGTCGGCATACAGAACATCCTGTAAGTCAACCCATTACTGACAGATGTTATCCTGCTGCATAAATATTATTTACCATTAGTTTTAATGGCTACCTGTCACTATGCAAACAGATGCATCTTTTACAACACTAATTCAGTAAATAATTTTGTTAAGTAGCCATTACTTACTGCATTACAATGAGAACTTGAAGCAGTACCAAATACAGCAATACCGTGCACTGCTGTACCTCTGGGTCAATATAAGTTGCTAGCAGAGAAAGTTCAGCTTTACCTTGGAAGATAGCATAATACTATTGCTAAACTGATTACAGGTTGATAATAAGATGGGGGAATGGCAGCAGCATGAGTGAAGGTAGGCAGAGGTGGTAGCAGATGTTAGTACTGTGGTTGACAATGGTCAAATGAATCCACTGCACCACTTCCATATACCATCAGCTTATTTGACAAGGCCAAGAGGAAGGCTCAGGAAGAATTGAAGGAGGTGGAGTATGATAGGATCGGGACATCAGGAGTACTGTCACTGACACAGATTAGCAAATCTTTTCACTACCCTGTATGACTGTACCTGGTATGCCTGATGGCAGTGTCACTAGTGTTCCATGTCTACTTTTAGGCTTATGCAAATGGCATCAATGCATTCTCCATATGTGCCACTACAACACGAATATTCCAATGCCACTACCATGCACAGGTGTCTCTACAAAGATGACTGAACAGCTCACTTGTAGCTACAGACATAGGCACAGACACACACACACACACACACACACACACACACACACACACACACACACACACACACACACACACACACACACAAACACTAACAGTTTTAGTGCATTATGATGCACTGCTTTTGTATTACACATGGGTAAATCTGGTATACATATGTTTTTGTCTGTTTCAGGGGTGCCATATAATTTGGCAGGTCACATTTAATTATGACCATATCCAAACCATCATCAACTTTGTTCATCATAACACGTATCTACAAGACATTCAACACAATATATAAATGGATATGTTTTTGCAAGGGGCATCCCTCTGTATCCCCCATTTGACAGTAAACCCCACATGCTCAGTCTCTAAATATACTCTTAGCAAAGGTTGCACAGGTTGTGATTTAAAAGAAACCTTTCTTGTGATTTCAGTTTACCCTTTCCCTATACTCCAAATTACTCAGCCTCTGTGTCAGAATATGAAACAGTAGGCTTGCCAGATCAGCACTTGATGAAACACTTCCTCGGTATTTGGTCCATTCATGGTAATAGAATCTGCTTATCAGGTCTCTTAGAAACAAAGTCTTATGAAATGTTTAGTAGTTCTTTTATAGCTGTGGCTTAATCATCAAATACTCTAGTACTACAGGTTTACCTGGACTAGCATGTATGAAACAGAGGTACAAGTTGTGATTTTTACACAGTTGTCTCAAGCAGTTTTGAACATACTAGCGTGCAAATAATCCTAGATATGTCCAGTCTATGTTTATCTTTTGTACTGCATACAGCAGAACAGGTCACTGTGGCTAGCAACGGGGCATATATGTTGTTCTAAGAGTCACCACTGACTAGGTGCAAGAGATGCCACCATTAAATAGTTCTCTGGAGTGTTGAGATCACTATTGTCAATGTGGTACATGTAGGGATGCATTTCAGGCATCAGATACTTGAGCTGTCTGAGTAAATACAAACATAAGCATAGGGTGGGCTGCCTACATCAGGTTGTGCATGTGCAGACCAATGCACACATGTTGATCATCTTAAGATGGCTATTGACTCACAGATACAGAAGTACAGAGCATTAGTGGTGGATTTTTGCATTGAAATTTGCAGCCTAGCCGATGCTGTACATGATCTGGTGTAACAAGGTGTCACAATAAGACCTCCCAAATAGCCATTCTGCACCTGCAACACATAGCTACTGCAGGTATACTGCAGAGGTCAGGGATATGGCCCCTCTCTCACATTGTCTACACTATTGCCACAACCCTGTCAGTTTTCACTGGGTTAAAGAACACCTTCCTCACACCCCATGGGTATGGCATGTGGAGCACCAGCCTAAGTGGGTGGTGCTAAAGAATGTTGTCATTGTGGTTAAGCTGCTACTGCATATCTTGGAGCCAGTTTTGATGTAATGGCTATCACAATGAAGGATTGTATTAGGGGTGCTCACCAGTGATCTCTGGTTGCTATTTGATGATTCTATCTGCTTATGTCTATTATGTTGTGTCTGAGCATTATGTGTGCATTTTCTGATCACTTACACAAATGACACCTCCATGAATTCTGTATTCCCTCATTTTTGGTTTCCACATGCTGTTTGTCATATGTTGTATTGCCCATGGTATGCAGTATCAACTTAGGCTTAGTCAAGGAGATGTTGGAAAAAGGCTCCCTGTATCCCATATGCCTTTCTCTGACAATGCTACAGGCCTGGTTGATTTGTTGGTGATAGTGAGGCCTGGCATTCCTATTTCTCTTCCTGTTGTGGTTGTGGAATGGGCTGTTCAAATGTTGCTGTGAGGATGTGTAAGGGTCATATGTTGGACGATGCAGCATGGCACAGATATTTTGCAGACCTTTTCTAGGGTGTTACTGGAGGCACCTTCAGAATCATCTAGGTACCCGACCTTCTGGTATACAAAAACAATTTTAGTGATTATCCATGTTCTCTGCTGTGCTTAATTGCATGCCTCCTCCATGTTTGCAGCAGATGTCAGTAGCCAGGGCTCCAGGGAGTATTTCACATCACCATCTTGACATCTCTGAGGGGTTTTGCCACTTTGCAGGGCATAGCACAATGAAGACATATGTCATATGTACACATTATAACTTCACCCAGTAATATTCTGTGCTCATATTCTGTATTCAATTTGTGTGGGCGCACACCCCCTTCATGCTTACTAAATGGCAGTGATGCTGTTTGGTATATATATGTATATGACTCCTTGGGTCTATATTATATGTTTGAAGTTTCAAAACTTTGATCCTCATATAATCAAACTTATATGAGTGAAGTTTTAAAACTTCAAACATGTAATGAAAAATAAACTTACCTGAACGCTGTAAGCAGGGGGACAAGCACCCCTGCACCCCTCACACACCCACTACTTAAATATACTAACTCCAAGATCGCACTACAGTAAAGTATAGGGAAATATTCCCTATGGCAATCTCACTTTACTGAAGTGCGATCTCTGAGTTGGTATATTTAAGTAGCAGGGGTGTGGGGGTGCAGGGGGGCTTTTACAACTTCGCTCATATAAGTTAGATTATATGAGGTTTGAAGTTTTGAAACTTCGGTCATATAAGTTAAATTATATGAGGTTTGAAGTTTTGAAACTTCGGTCATATAAGTTCGATTATATGAGGTTTGAAGTTTTGAAACTTCAAACATATAATATAGACCCTGAATCCTTTATATTTAGTAAAAGGATGTTAACATATGTGTAGTCTGTAGCACCTATTTTTCTTGATAGCCTTGTTAATGTATGCAGCCCTTATGTGTGTCCTTTTAGTCTGGTTTGCTGGGATTTTGATGTATTCTGGAATATATCATGCATATCAGGAACTGCTGAAGTATCCTGTTGGCAGAAGCTTGTGATACTCATTTTGCATCACCAGTTAGTCATTGAAATCTGCCTATTGCAAGAATCGTTATGCTATGCCATCCCTTCCCTGCAATGGTACTGGGTATTATTTGCTTCTGTTCCCCACCATGTCCTAATACATGCCATCTAGCTGGTGCTTTACATTTGTTAAAATTAATTACTGCACTGACAGTTGCATATAATTCATTAAATCATGAACTGTACCTCAAAGGTAAAATAGAAAAAAAAAATAGAAGAAAACTCTTAATGTAGGGAGGCAAGTCTTGTCCCCATAACCCTTACACTCTTACTTATATATATTTCTCTCTTTCTCATTATATATATATATATATATATATATATATATATATATATATATATATATATATATATGTGTGTGTGTGTGTGTATCTATATCTGTCTATCTATCTATCTATCTATCTAGCTATCTATCTGTGTGTGTGTGTGTGTGTGTGTGTGTGTGTGTGTGTGTGTGTGTGTGTGTGTGTGTGTGTGTGTGTGTGTGTGTGTGTTGCACAAGACTGGTGAAAAGGGCAAAACTCCACTTCAGTGGACCCTGGTCAAGAAAAATATATATAAATGAATTTTTAACCAGTCGTAATGAAAGAAATTAAATGTCCCTCACCATAACTACACTCATTGAAATGAAAGATAGCTCTGTCCAGTTGAGTATGATCTCATACACCCTATAATGATCCCTCTGCTAAGATGTGTGTTCAGCATTCATGTCAAAAAACTGACATGGTCTCTAAGGTTCTGGTGACACTGCTGGTTCCAGTTACACTACTGCTGGAACAAACACATTTAGGAATATTACCCATTGCTAGTGATAACCATCTATGGAATGTTATCCATTCATGGCATTGCATTCACTCCTGTGCAGCTGCATTGCTGGGCACTTGGATAGAACCTTAATGTGCAGCTTGGTATGTATGTATGTATGCTATATCTTCTTTGACATGTGCTCCTGGCTTCATGCATGCATCTCCACAGTAATGCCCACTGACATACTTTTCCATGGATGGGTGGAAAGTTTCACCTCAGTGTTTGTCTCTGAATGATCCTTCTCATTAGTGTGGTGTTTTGGCTATATGTAAATGCATTTGTGAATCTCAGTCTGAGTTTTTTACTCACACAGATGAAATTATGTATTAAAATGAATGGAGACATACCATTTCATAGTTTACAGCTGGAATATTATTTTACATTGTCACAATAGCTGAGGCAAATATAACCCTTTCTGTTGGCATTACTGAAGTGACTGTGGAGTATTCTGAGGAACTAATATGAAAAGTTTAGTCAGTACCATGCATAATGTAAATGTTATACTTTACAAAAGCTATCCTGAATCAATCTTTAGTGTTTATTTATTTCCTATTTCTTGTTCAGTTAGACTAACTGCTCAACAAATCCTTTTTAGATGTAACCCTTTCTCAAACATAAGCAACTTAACAGCACTATACATTCAGTTGATTTTAAGGAACTTGGGAATAGTTTAACTGCTGTTTCACTGACTGACAGCAGCATGAGTGGGACTTCACTTAAAGCCGCTTTCTGTGAACAGTAACTGTTGTGCAAAGGAGCACAAAGAAATCCAACACTTTTACTATTATATCAGGGATCACACAACAAATGCTTAAGCAATTATACAAACTGATCAAAAGTCATAGTTAATGAAATACGTATGTAATAAAATGCAGAACTGCCACATACATCAAAATTAACTGTGCTATTATAAAATAATATAGCTTGTAGGACTGCTAACATTTTCCCATGGTTGTGCAGCCATGAATGTTGTATGTGTAAGTAAGCAAGTATATGAGGGGTGAAGTAGATTGCATAGGGGAACAGGGGCATATCTCCTGCAGAAAAAATCTTTTGTGGTTTTTCATTTTGTTTCTACTTTTGTTTGTGATTTTTTGTATTTTGATGACTGTGAGCAGTTGCTTTACTGGGAAACTGTTTGTAATGTCTTCAGTTTCATTTTTTTTGCTAGGAATTGTTGCAGAAGTCTTTGGTTTGATGGCGTGAATCCCTTTAACATACTACTTGTGTTCTACCGTTGCTGCTATTGTTATCATCTGTCTGAAAACTCGTGTCTTTCCTAATTTGACCCATGTAAAAGGAGCCCAAGTTTACCAAAGAAGTTAAAAAATTCAAGGAACAAATTAATAATATAACACTAATGATGCAGATTTTGATTATAGTCTCATGCTGTGCAATTTTAGTGTTTTTAGGTTTTCAGCTTTCAATGCAAACTTTCTGAAAGGTGACCTCATCTGCTAAACATTCAAACAGCTGGCCAAGAAATAAAGCACGTCTAGCTTGTTAGGAACTGTAACAGAAACTAGGAATCATTCCTTTACCTCTGTGGGCCTCAGTACACCATTCACCCTGCCTAAAAGAGTACCCCACCACCTGCTGTCTAATTCACTGGGCCTGATGGCTGAATGAGCAAGTGTAATGGGGCAAGCCTCATAAAACTGCATTTTGACAGATTTGCCAAATAAGCATATGCCTGGCAACCTTTCATATTACTCAGGCTGCTGGAACCACTATAGAAATGGGTTCTGACCATTTCAGTCAGGATTTCATGGCTGTATCTACTACTATCTCCTTACTGAAAGGCGCACTCTATTTTAATCAAATGGTTCTAATTTAAAACTTCTTAAGGTAGCCTCTTTTCTCTGCGCAAATCCAGGCAGTTACTTCCTTTACAAGAATTACTACATGTAAAGCTCCTTCTCTGGCTAGATAACATTTTCTGTGTAGCATGGATGCTTTTTTGTAAATATTTCTTCTGTTCTAATTTACAAAAAGTTGTCAAATTATTCCTTCTTGACATTGTTTTATTATAGTAGCCATTATAACTATTAACTGTCCACACAAATTAAGGGTCACCTTTTATATCTCTTGCATCTTATATACTAAACCAGAGAGGGTCCATGTAATCTGCTCCCCAGCCCACTTAAGTGATGACAGCTAAGACAGTTATAAATTATGTCCATTCTGTCTTAGTTATATATTTGGCTGCAATAAAATTATTTTCAGTTATGCTGTAAAACAATTGCTGACCCACTCTACAAGTTTGCCTTTTTCCTTTAGACCTATAAGTAAAGATCTCAAGATGGGATGAGATGAGATGACCCCCCTTCCACCCACCATTTATGAGTTAAGCATCTATGTGCAGTAAAACAGCTTCACCAAAGGAGGTGCTGTCTTTGGAGTAGGACTCAGTAGTAGGTTCTTCTAAGCACTGCCCTACATTTGTAATATCACCAACTGCTCATGTAATACAATGTGATTGATGGGCAGAATGGCGGGGTTATCATGTGTGCTATCTGCTAGTTCACAATCAAAGAAAAAAATGTTTATTTATAGCCACTTTGATAGTTCAGTCGAATATAGTGCTGCTCATTGTGTATTGTTGTCTCATTACAGTGGTATGCCTGATGTACAGTGCTGACAGAGACTCAATAAACACCCAGACACACACACACACACACACGCACACACACACACACACACACACACACACACACACACACACACACACACACACACACACACACACACACACACACACACACACACACACACACACAAAAACCAAACATTAACACTGTTTTTAACAACATTAATTTTTAAAAGCACACAATTATAGGTCTGACACTTCTCTTTCTTCAAAATATATAGTCTTTGAAATCTCTATGGCAGGATAATTTTTCAAAAATGTTTTTGTAATACAGCACGCTGAATGGTGCATGGTGGCATTAGAAGAATGCGGTATTCTGAGAGAGAAATAGACACAGAACTGCTGGTCTTCAAGGAGCTTATATCAGCACAGATAGAAAGAACATTTATAGCTTCATAGGCTCATAGGAAGTTACTAGGCTAATGGCCCTAGGGCCCTTACAAGCCTAGCCAAGTTCAACACTCATTTCCTTAAGGGTCTAGAGTGATGGTCTATGTTATAAGCAGATCTAAATCAACATCAACTGCCCCTATCCAACAGGGACACAGGTGAAAACCCTGAGGTGAATTTGCAGTTTTCCATCCAATCATCCAGGTTAAGCTTAAAAAGGGTTAACAAGGGGCTCTATTTAACCTGTATTGGAACTTTATTCCAGAGAAGTCATAACCTCTGGGAGACATATCTTTCTCTCCAGCAAGTCCTGTTGATGTAACGTGCTAGGTTATGGACCCTAGAGTGAGTGAATCGTGTACCATTTGACTTACAAATGTGCAGTATTTCTATTAAGGCAGGATCAGAGGTTGCTCTGTATGCAAGGCACAGGTTACCTTTGAATAGTCTATCTGATACAGAGTATAGTGACAGTGATTTCAGTCTGCCCACATAAGACGTGCTGAAGATCCTGAATTTTCTTTGTGAGGAACTTTTTAGGTCTCTCCAGCTGCTGCAGGTGCCTGTTTAGGTGCATACCAAAGGGAGCATTGCACTCTATTATTGGCCTGATGACGGAAGAGTACAGGGGGATTATAACCTCTTTTATTCTGGAAGCTATGCCCTTGCTTATGAGGTGAGCAATCCTCCCAATGTCTTGCACTTTTTAATGCTGTCTTCTATAATTTTTCCATGCCACCACACTGAAATCTAAAGAATCCTTTCTGGTAATCACAACCTACTGCACATGAAACCCCTACAGGATTGCATGATAATTTACAGCATGTGAATAACAGCTCACCATGTTTAAATGAGCTGTGGTAAAACCATTATCCTAAGTCCTATTATGGGGTCCTGTTGAATATTAACTAATGTACTAAAAAATAAAAAAACATCCAGACAAAAGCAATTTTAAATATGTACCAGTTCAGCAATGTCTGTAGTATAGACATGACCTCACCCTATACTTCCCCCATTGTTGGTGTTCCCAGCATGTCCATCTTTTCAACTAATAAAGTATGCAGGTCAAAACTGGCTATAAGCAAACTGCATTATGTACAATATTTGGGTTTATATAACTGCTGAATAATGCTGCTATACTCCATTGCTTTTGACAATGCAGCTGACATTTTCCCACTTCACTAAACTGGGTATAAAAAAAATTGAACCAGTACATTAAACTTACATAGATCTAAATGGAACCTGATTAAGGGACATGCCAATAGTCATAAGAGAATGAATTGGTTTGTGGAACATTTGTGCCAGTTATGGAAAGTGATAGCTATTGAATTAAGGATAGTCAATCCTGTGGACACATTTAAAAATGTGTGGATATCTTTTTTTTTTTGGAGGAAGAAAATGTTTCATGGAAAAAAATAGTAGTCACAGTAATGAAGTTCAGCTCACTGCTTTCAATTAGACATACTCCATGCAACTCCCCACTGTCACAACAAGCTGTATCAATAAGCTGCATAGAGTGATAATTAACTCTACTTTCACACACAGTCACACACACACCTCTGAAGAAAGCAACTCTCCATGTATACAAGTCCAGTGATATCTGATTTTGATGAAATATTTAAAATTATGGCCACATTAATGCATTTCAACTTAATGCAGTTTAGCACATACACTGCCTCAAAGAGAAATAGTAAAACATAATCACATTAACAGTGATATCTGTTTGTTCCACATAAATGCATCCAGCATATTATATTCCTTTGTCAAAAAAGGTGTTTAGTTTTTACACCATTTTACCATAAATAAAGAATTTGTCTAACGTAGAAAAAAAGGAAGGGGATAAACTGTACCATTTTGGGACAAGGTAAACATCATAAACACTTACAGCAGTGTTCTCAGCTGGATTAAACATGATTTTACTTTATATATATATATATATATATATATATATATAGAGAGAGAGAGAGAGAGAGAGAGAGATGTATATATAAAACATGTATATACAAGGAAAATATGGATGTAAATGACATATAACAAAATTGCATTAAATGTAAGAAATACTCACAGTAGTGTTTCTGATTTCATTACAAGCTCAGGCAACCAAAGGAAAAAATTAGCTGTAATTGACATTTGCACTTGGGCATTAGGTTGCATTACAATCACTTTTATCTGAACATCACATTTAATTTTGTTGCAATAAACAGTACAGTAGATTGCAGAGATATAAGGGACCCATTTAAACACAAAGAAAATCATAAAAACAAAATAACAAAAGCATTTCATCCACCCCGCACACACACACACACACACACACACACACACATGCAAACACACAAAAAACATGTCTGAAGGAACTACTAGAAGTCTCATTCAGAAGCTCAAAAGTAACTGATGCTGAAACAAACAAAACATAGATTTTTTTTATTTTGAAGTACAGCAGTGTTAGTTCTATAATCATAAAGGAGAATGTAGAGACATTGCTTTTCACATGGAAGGCATGGCAGTTGCTCTAGTGATAAGGTTAGGCTTAATGTGCTAATCATTTTGACAAAAGTTCTGCTGAACATTTAAACTTTGATCCTACTATATAGAACTGGCTCAGACTGTTGAGACACTTTAAGTCTTGATTTTTAACATACACACCAGTCTCAGGCATCAGTAGCATCACAGATCATGATATTGGCTTGACTTTGTAGTTTTCTCCCAAGGACAGATTTCTATGGGTACTAGCTGCTGATATAAAAGTACCCTCAGCATGTCATGTATATGCCAAAATTGAGTGCGTCGACAATAGTCATCCTGACTACTTTCTTTTATTCCCAAACAGTAAGGTCTTGAAATGTTTTAGACTTTCAAGGCCCACTAAAGCCTTCTGTTCCACTCATACATTAGGGAGCTGCAAATGAATAACCTTCAGTGGTTTTGCTTGTTCATGCAGCTTATACATTTAAATGAAGAGCAATGTCATTTCCAAATGCTTCTGTGAAAGCTCCAAGATATGATGCTATCCATATTCTTGCCTATTGATTTTCATTTTTGTTTTATTTTCTGTCTTTTCAAAGGGAAACATCTTGAAATACATACTGATTAACTTTACTAATATGCATTTGATTTATCTTCAGATCAACTATTTAAGCAATCAAAGATGTCAGTCACTGGCTTTCCTTTTATTTTGTTCTATCTTCCCACTCATGAATTGACATTGTTATTTCTCAGTAGGTCTCCCTACTAATTTTCTCAAAGAATCTCATCTGTTGAGTACAAGTTGGAAAAATGTTACTCAAGAGAGTGATACTGAAGAGTTTCCAGCAAAACCCTGTAACATACATATTCACGTAAAACAGCAACAGTGATAAATTAATTGTAATGAACCAGACCTTCACATTGCCTCAGTTCTTATACCTGAATCTACAGTAAGCATTCCTAATGTTTTCCATCATCTACTCACTGCACAGATTTTTTTTTTTTTGGGGGGGGTATCAAAATTTATATCACAGATGAAACAAAAAAATGATGATGAAGAGGCAGAAGGAAACTACTGGTACATTAAGGGACTCATCAAAGTAGCATCTTCACAATAGTATATGTATAAGAACAAGAAGATACGTTTTGAGGATTATTAAGGATTTTCTTTTGTGGGGGAAGGGAGGTCAGATCAAGTACAGTATGATAATTTTTGTCATGACAATAGAAGCCCTAGATATCCCAAGAAAAAACAAGACTCACTCCTCCAAGAAAAGGAAACCAGTCTGGTGGACCCCTGCCATAAACAAGTTATACAACAGAAGGAGGAAACTAGTACAGAAAAGAGTAAAATCCCAAGAGGGGAAGACATCCCTGATCAGCATCAACAAGAAACTACAATTCCTCATAAAATCATCCAAGGCTAGCTTCGAAAGAAAAATTGCCAAGGACTCCAAAGATAACCACAAGGCATTCTTTAACTATGTCAAGAATCTAAGTGGCAAGTCTCAGATCTGCTCGGCGTTAGTGCAAAATGGCACAAAATACACTGAACCAACCAATATAGCCAACATCCTGGCAGACAGGTTCAGTGCAAACTTCACCCCCCCCTCCAATCCTAAAAGTTCCCATAACTATACCAGAAGAATGTAGTGCCCCTGAAATCACAGACACTCAGGTTAAAATGGCCCTCTCCAAAGCCAAAAACAAAGCATCAGTTGGAGCGGACGGCATCCCAGGCTGCATCCTACATGAGCTCAAAGATGAACTAAATGCTCACCTAAACGCACTGTTCAAACTCAGCCTCTCCACAGGCTATGTGCCCATAGAGTGGCACACAGCAAAAGTTACTCTGCTCAAGAAAGGTGGAGCCACAACAGACCCCGGGAACTATCGCCCTATAAGCCTGACTAGCTTGGTCTGTAAGGCTATGGAGTGCATCATCATTAACAGAGACATTGGGAACCTCCAAATACTGGACCCTACCCAGTTCGGCTTTGTTAAGGGCAGATCACTCCTCCTAAACCTGGTGGACTTGTTTGAGACAGTTACCAAGGCTATAGACGAGGGAAAGGTGGTCCACACAGCCTACCTAGACATTGCAAAGACCTTCAACACCCTTCCCCATTCAGGTATTATAGACAAGCTCACCAGCTTGAACATAAACCCTACGTCACGAGATGGGTTGCCAACTGGCTCATGGACAGAACCCACATGGTAAGAGTTGTGGGAGCTAGGTCTGACTCTAAACCAGTTACAAGTGGCATTCCCCAGGGCTCAGTCCTAGGACCCCTCCTGTTCGGAATATACTTCTCAGAGGTACAGGTAAGCACAGGAGGACTATGGCTGACCAAGTTCACAGATGACTGCAAACTAGGGGCTATAACTGACTCTCCGGCTGACACAGACATCCTCCAAAAGGGTCTCACTGAGACAGATACCTGGTGTCAAAACCATGGCCTCAAGCTAAATGCCAAAAAGTGCATTGTCATCCCCTTTGGAAAAAACAAAGTACCCACAAACTACCACATAGGTGGTAGCCCCTTAAATATGGAAGACGTAATAAGGGATCTGGGGACACAAGTAGATAGTAACCTCTCATTTGATAATCACATTGCCAAAGTGGTTAGAAAATCCTTCTATGTGGTCCACCTAATCACAAAAGGGTTTGCATCCAGATCAAGAGGTCATTGTGCCCCTCTATGCATCACTTATCAGACCCATCATAGAGTACAATGCCCCATTTGGGATGTACCTTACAAGACACCTGCAACAGCTGGAAAGACCACACCACAGAAGTACCTCACCAAGAGGATCACTAGCCTCAAACAGATACCCTATATGGCTCGATTGAAGAAACTCCAGCTGTACTCAGTTGCATACCGCCTACTCAGAGGTGATCTCTGCCTGACATACAAGGTCATGTCCAACCCAGAATTGATGGATATGCTCCACCTAAAGAAACCCATATTCCCTTGATCCACACGCTCTGAGGATATAAACCTCACCACAACCATAAATAGGACATGCTGGAGGGATAGATTCCTGTCCCAGAGACTTCCTATGCTCTGGAACAAGATTCCAGTCTACTTTAGGCAGAGCTCCTCACTAGCCGTCTTCAAGACAAACCTTGATGAGTGGATGGGAAACAGAAAGTTTACACCGGGGATCACTTCAATGGCTCTGCTGCACAGGGCACAGGGAACTAATCTAAGGGGGCAGCGAAAGCCAACACATTCTGGCTAGGCTTATAAATGCCTTCGGGCAGATAGCTTAGTACCTACCTATGAACCTATGAACCTATGGGCATTTTTATTTTCTAGACCAATGCAGCAATTTAAGAATGTATGATAATTGCATGACAGTTGTAATGCGTAAGGAGGTGGGCTATTAACTAACTGGGATCAACAGCTGAACAAGCAGGTAAAGAAATGACTCCCAGTTGAAAGGTTGTGGCTCTAAAGACAGAAAATGCAGGAAAAGAGTGAATATCAGACAGTGCTCTTCTCATTTCGACTTTTTTTTTGCAGGGGGCAAGCATCCCTTCTGTACACCCAGATATAGGGGCAAGCACCCCACACTCACAAACTTGATTGCCATACATCTGAGAAGAACTCTCTTGGACTAACTCCCTTTCAACTTTCTGCTTTAAAAGCCCATGTTTGCATGGGTTTGTGCACTGTGCAGCACCACTAAGCTAGGGTAAAGTATTACCGGTGCCAGAAAGTCTGCTCTTCAGTTTTTCCCTTAGATCTTTCTAGTTCTCTTCTCTCTTGCATTTAACTAGCTTATTCACCTAGCACTTCATCTGTTTTTTGTAGCAATTGTTGTAGCACACATAAGTGCTAACAGCAATAAACGTCCTATAAGGAAACAGCTCCAGTACTTATTAATAATGACCATCCCTCCTGGCATGTCTAAAGGTCAGTTCCTTGTGCTTTCTCCTATTAACCTGGTGAACTTGGGCATTCTGAGGCAGTGTAGCAACTGCCTTATGTACACAGACAACCCTCTCCTCTTACCTCCCAACACTCAGACTTGTGAGAGATACACTTATATATCCAAACTGGAAAACATGCACCGGAATAGCTGGTCAAGAGGAGAAGGTCAACACCTGCACCACACTACATGGAACACATAGCCCTCCAGAACACCCACCATAACAGCTCTCACATAAAAACACAAACTATACACCCACATTCATGGAGGCTCTCAATAGAAATCTACCCAAATAGCAGAGACCTCCAAATCAGAAACGCACTCGACCACCACAACACAGCACAAATCACAAGACATATAGTTCACCTACACAGTGTGCCCCTCAACCAAGCCTCTAAGGCAAAACAGCTTGCCCAATACACTAATCATAGGTGACCCGATAGTGAGGCACACTGATGTCCCACTCACTAGGTTGAATAAGGAGAAGGTAACAGTCAGCTGTCTGTCGGGTGCCAGGATCCAAGACATGACACACGCACTCAAGTCACTCCACAACAAGTACAAGTATGACTATGACATTGTCCATGTGGGTGCGAATGACCTGAGATGTACTTCCCTGGACTACATAAAAAGAGACATGGAGGAGCTCTCAGATTATGTGGCCCAGGCAGGTAGCCCCGAGCAGCATCCTACCATCACCCAGAACGATACAGCAGTACAAGCGGAAAATGATTGACTTCAACAATTGGCTAAGTTTTTGGTCTCATTCTAAGGGGATCCAGTATCTGTCTGCGTGGGATGACATGATTGACAGACCTCGATGCTTTGTCAGAGATGGCCTGCATCTGTCACTCCTAGGTTTTCGGATACTGGCTAAGGCTCTTGCCACCACTATAGTGCCTTTTTAGGCGGTGTTCCAAAGAACAAATTACCACTGTAACGGCTATAAATAAATGCAATCTGAAGATCATGCTGCTTAACACTAGAAGTCTAAATCTCAAGATGCACTTGCTTGAAGCACTCCTCAAAATGGAGAACATTGACATTTGCGCTGTAACGGAGACCTGGTTTAAAGCAGTAGAAAGCACCCATGTGCTACCAGGCTATAACTCATTCCACACCTTTCGGCCCCAGAAAATGGACAGAAGCTCCAAAAGTGGTGATGTCGCCATATTCATAAAGGAATTGTACACCTCTAGACTAGTAGCCCAGCATAACGCATCAGAGATAATTCAGGTACAACTAACAGTGAGTAAGACAGAGATTCAGGTCGTAGCCTGCTATAGGTCCCCAACCATGTCCCAAGATTCTCATTCCATGTTCCTAAGCACCCTGGAAACTATTATAGCAATAACCCACGCCTGGGTGTGGGTAATGCTGGATTTACCCATGGTTGGCATGGTTTGTTCCCGAGAGCAAAGCCCGAGGGACCAAACAAAGCCAACCTTGGGTAAATCCAGCATTACCCACACCCAGAAGTGGGTTATTGCTATTATACAATGACATTATTTAAGAAAAAAATAATTACTTTTCTTAAATAATGGCATTGTATAATGCCTCCTTGCTGCCCTTCCGCAGCTGTCTTGTATTCCGCGGCAGTTCTGATGTACTGCGCATGCGTATGCCTACGCAGTACATCAGAGCTGTGGGCAAAAGCAATGGAGAAAGCAAGATCTCCGTTGCTTCTTACTGTTTTGCTATGTTAAATGGGTTTAACATAGCGAGACAGCTTTAAAATAAGCAACGGAGATTCTCTGTTGCTTATTTTAAAGCTGTCTCGCTATGTTAAACCCATTTAACATAGCGAGACAGTTTTGAAAAAAAAGCAACAGAGAAAGCAAGATCACCGTTGCTTTTTACAAACTGTTTCGCTGTGTTAAATGGGTTTAACATAGCGAGACAGGTTTAAAAAAAAAAACAACGGATAAAGCAAGATCTCAGTTGCTTTTTACACACTGTGTCGCTATGTTAAAGGAGTTTAACATAGCGAGACAGCTTTAAAAAAAGCAACAGAGATCTCCGTTGCTTTTTTTATACCTGTGTCGCCATGTTAAACTCCTTTAGACAGTGTATTAAAGAAGACTTATACTAATGGAAAAAGTCTGGGCGACCGGACCTTTTTCCATTAGTATAAGTCAATTTACAACATGCACGCTGGCCAATCAGCGTGCACGTTTTGGAATATTAATAGGGGGGGTCATGGTATAATAGGGTCCAACCTAACACTCCCCTCCATTAACTGGGAAAACTACTCATGCACCAACACACTTGCCCAACACTTCCTGGAATTCATTAATTCCAATGCACTGGACCAGCTCCATTCTTACCCCCTCTAGAGGAAGCAGCATCCTTGACCTGGTTATTACTAAAATGGACAACCGTTGCTCAACACCAACAGTCATTTCCTCCCTGGTTAGATCTGACCACAAACTAATTACCATGGAAATCCACATCTCACCCACACCACTGCAAAGGTAACCACCATGAAAAACTTCTCCAAAGCTGACTTTGGGCTCGTAAAAACAGAGGTGGCTAACTTCACGGCACCCATGCAAATGGAAAATAGGTGCATGACCACTTAATCATACACCAATGCACTGTACGATTATGTACATAAATGCATGGAACTAGCCATACCCAACAGAACCAAGACCCTCTCCTCCAAAAAAAGAAAGCCAATCTGGGGGCCCCCTGCCATTAACAAACTCTACAACAGAAGGAAGAAACTGTTGAAGAAAAAGGTGAAGTCCCAAGACTGGAAAAACTGTCTTATTAGTCTGAACAAAAAGTTGAGATCCCTCATCAAAACATCTAAAGCTAGTTATGAAGGCAGAATTGCAGCATTGCAGCAGGCGCTAAAAACAACCACAAAGCCTTCTACAGTTATATCAAGAATCTTCATGGCAATATCCAGATTTGCACAATGGTACTTCCTATACTGAACCAACAGATATTGCCAACATACTGGCCGACAGATTCAGTGCCAACTTTACCCCTCCCCCCCACAAAGGACCAATCACAATACCAGAAGAATGCCAGGCACCCAGCATTACTACTGCAGCACAGGTTAAAGCTGGATTGTCCAAGGCCAAGAATACAACTTCCATGGGACTCGACAATATCCCCTGACTGTGTTCTACATGAACTACAAAGTGAAGTGGCACCACACCTGTGTACCCTGTTCAACCACAGCCTCACCTCAGGCTTTGTCTCTACAGAATGGCGCACTGCTACAGTCATCCCCTCTCCATGAAGGGGGAGCAACTACAGTCCCTGGGAATTATCACCCTATTAGCCTGATGAGTCTGATATGTAAGGCTATGGAGCGCATCATTGTGGACCTAATTATCAAGGATATAGGGAATCTCCAAACTATGGATCCCACGCAATTTGGTTTTGTGAATGGTAGATCCTGCCTGCTGAACCTGCTTGACTTCTGTGAGTCAGTCACCAGCACTGTGGATGAGGGCAAGGCAGTTCATACAGCCTACCTTGATCTGGCTAAGGCCTTTGATACCATTCCCCACTAAGGAATTATTGATAGAATCACCAAACTAGGCATCAACCCCTATATCACTAGGTGGATTGCAAACTGGCTCACAGATAGGACCCACAGTGTAAAAGTAGCAGACTCCAAATCAGACTGCTGACCAGTCACAAGTGGAGTCACAGAGGGATTGGCCCTGGGTCCTCTCCTGTTTAGCATCTACTTCTCAGAAGTCCAGGCCAACACGGAGGGACTCTGGCTGACCAAGTTTGCTGACAATTGCAAGCTGGGAGCCATTATTAACTCCCAGAGTGATATAGACATCCTACAGAAAGGCCTCACTGAGATCAATGATGTGTCAAAACCATGGCCTTAAGCTTAATGCCAAAAAAATGCATCGTCATTCCCTTTGGGAAAAACTCAGTTCCCACTAATTACCACATTGATGGTAGGCCATTGAACACTGAAAGTGTTTATTTATTTATTTTATTTTACATTTGTTGACCGGGATAGTCCGACTGGATACATGTCCATTTTCAGTTGAGGCCTGGGGAGAAAAGCTCCAAGATAATAATACACATTGAACATTTAGTAAATGCTAATTTCAAGCAGATTACAGTCATAAGCAATACCAGCATTTAGCACATATAGTACTTATTATAAAACACTTTACAAAACATAACATTATTTTCAAAGTTAAACATACATAACATTACATTCAGGTTTAAGACACACTGAGCAGCAGTTATACAATTGACCCTTCCTGAAATGGAGTGGTAGAAAAAAGTTAGAAATAGTTGAAGGTAAGGCACCTAAGAAATAGAGAGGTCACCAGTCGGGGTTAGTGCAAGGATATAACCAATGAGTTTTGAAGTATTTCTTGAGTTTGTTTTTGAATGGAGTTGGTGAGGATTCTAGGGTCAAGTCATCTGGGAGTCTGTTCCATATTTGTCCAACAGAGTTGGCAAACAGAGAGTCCCCAGCTGAGTAGCTGGATTTGTATGTTTGAACTAGGAGTCTAGTGGATGATTGCAGTGGCCGGGTGCTTATGTAGGGGCTGATAATATTTTTTAGTGCAGGTGTATTTTCTGGTTGGTAAAGGACTTTATGTGCCACTATTAGCTGGTTGAACTGCAGTAGGCTTGGCAGTTCAAGCCATCCTAGGCGATTTAGGTTGTGACAGAAGTGTGTCCAGTAGGCTGTGCCAGTAGCAAATCTGGCAATGTGGTTATAGCAGAATGATAGTTTATTAAGATCTGTTTTGTTTAAGTTGGAGAATAGAGGTGATGCATAGAGAAGAGTTGATAGCAGATGGGAACGGGCAATTGCAGTTCTAGCAAGTGGGGTAAGGAAAGGTTTGATTCTATAAAGAGAGCCAAGTTTTTTATTAATGGTTTTGATAGTTTGATTGATATGCGCATTGAACTTCAGGTTGTTATCAACTATGACACACAGTAGTTTAGTTTGGGCTTCTGGGGAGATGATAGTGCCATTGTTAGCAGTTATGTTGAAGGCTGGCAGGGGGGTCCTGCATGTGGGGGAGAAGAGGAGCAACTTAGTTCTATTGGTGTTTAGGATTAGATGTTGATTGGAGAGCCTTTTTCCAGTGTATTGAAGGTAATTTCGGTTAATGTGAATAGAGTAGCTGGTGAGGTGTCAGAACAAATCAAGGTGGAGTCATCCACATACTGAATGCAGGTAGCATCTGGGATGACTGAATGAAGGTCGTTGATAAAGATGGAGAAAAGAAGGGGTCCTAGTATCGAGCCCTGGGGGACTCCTAATGTGATGGGGTAGGTGAGATGATAGCTTGTCCTGCCATAGGACTGTCTGTTGCCTGCCCTGCAGGTAGGATTGAAACCATTGGAGTGTATGGCTGTTTAAGGAGAAGGCCTTCAAGGTATTTATAAGCATTTTGTGGTCAACCATGTCAAAAGCCTTGGATATATCTAGAAAGAGTGCTGAGGATAGTTTGTTATTATTGCGGTTGTGATTAATGACATTAGAGAAAGAGAGGAGGGTAGTAGTACTGTGGTGTGGCTTAAAGCCATGCTGAAAGTTGGACAACAGCTTGTTCTGTGTGAGGTAGTGCATGAGCTGTATGTGTACACACTTCTCCATAATTTTAGCTAGAGGTGACAGAATAGCTATGGGTCTAAAGTTTGACAGTTCAGTGGAACTGCCTCCTTTATGGAGAGGTATGACATGGGAGATTTTCCATATAGTGGGTACAGTAGCTTCAGATATAGCTCTGTTGATCAAGATAGAGATGGGGTATGCTATGGTGTCAGCAGCCGTTTGCAGATAGTCTGCTGGGAGGAGGTCGGCAGCCAGGGTGATGGGTCTTAGTTTCTAAAGTAGGGCATGAATAAGTTGAGTAGAAACAGGTTGGAAGGTAAAGTATGTTTGGGTACTGGGTGTGGCTACATTAGAATTAGAGCCATTGGGAGAGAGTTGGCTGGCTAGAGACTGGATAGTCTCTGTGAAGAAGCTGTTGAAGTTATTAGCAATGTCTACTGGGGATTTTTGTTGGGAAGCTGAGGGGGGTGGAGTGGCAGTTTGGCCTGGGTGGAGTAGTTTGTTTATTCCTGCCCAGAACTTTTGAGGTTTGTTTTGGTGTTTTTGCAGTAGATGGTAGTAGTGGTTCTTTTGTCTAAGGTTATGGATTTTTGGTGTCATTCCTTAGCTGTCTGAATCTTAGTTGATCAATTGGGGCTTTTGTTTTTCGGTAGGTGGCCCATGCTTTGTTTCTGAGTGAACTTTTGGTTATAGTATCTTTAGACAGCCATGGTGTAATATTAACTTTGGATCTAATAGAGTGCTGGGAGCATGGGAGTTAAGAATAGCAAGGAATTTGGTGTTAAAGCATGCTACTGCTTCATCTAGGGGGAGACTTTTTAGTACTGACCAGTTGCATGTCTTAAGTTCATTCTGAAACTTGGCGAGAGTAAAATTCTTGTTGTTTTCTAATGTTCTATAGGTGGGTTGGTAGGAGCAGTCTACTTTGAGCTTGATTACATAGGTGAGACAGTGGTCACTTAGGTCATCAGACAAAGTGCCTGATTTATAAGATTAAAGATGGGTATTGACGAGTATTCAGTCTAGGGTACTTTCTTTGTTATTGGGTTATCTTGTCCTGGTGGGGGAGGTTATGATTTGAGTAAATCCATAGAGGTTTATGTGGGTTGTGGGGGTTTCACAAGAGCAAGTGTTCCAGTCAATGTTGAAATCCGCAAGAACAATTGTTTCTTGAGGGTGGTTATTGGATAACCAATATAAGAAGTCTGATAATAAAAATTTATCTGACAGTGAAACATATTTGTTCTAGCTCTGCATCATAATTGATGGACTACATTCACATCATCACTAGATGGATGCACAACGGAGTTTCTTCAATTTGATTGTAGTCATTCTGTTAATGAGATGCCTCCTAGAGATGTTAAGATCATTAAGACTCTAAATGGTCTTGAGACATGAGAACATAAACACTATCAGGTAATGAGGGTGTCTAGGTTGACCACCCTCGACACCACCTATGATATTCAGAAGAAGGAATTTGCTAGCAATTTTTATATACAAACAGGGAGACCATCTTAGAACCAGCAGATCTACCATTAGAACCTGACAGAATTAAACATGATAGCAAACCCCATGTAGCCTACAGGAACATGCTTTACAGAGAACCAGTGGTTACTAGGGCTTTGAGCAAGAATGGCAGCAATCAATGCAAATTTATAGCTGTTTCTGACTGTTCACATTCTGGACAATGGTTCCTCACATCATTTTAGAAGGAGGTGGATTAAATGGATTTTAAAGCTACAAGCTCACAGGTTTGATGAGCTCATATTAAATATCCTGTTTCTTTAATTACTTTGAAAATTGTTGATGTCATTTTATGTTTATAAGGGTTGTTTTTACTGCATTAGATGTCTGATGAGTATGGTTTTATCAATAAACCCAGAGTTCTGTCCGGACTTTGCTGCATTTGTGTTTTTCTCTTTTCATTGAGGGTGCTTTGCCTGGCAAACTATTGGTTTTTTCGCTTCTAATATAAGAAGTCTTCTAAGGTTTCTGTGTTCCTCCCTGGGGGAATGTAGACACAGACAATGTTGACATTTTTGTTTTTGTTAATTTGTCATTTTAAGATAAGAATTTCAGCATTATTGAACTGGGGTGGCTGTTGGTTGCCTATGCTGACAGATAGGGTAGACTTGTAAAGTATGGCTACCCCACCACCCTTTCTGATGGTATGGTCTAATTGAAACATACTATACCCTGGTGGCAGAACCTCATGGTCCTTGGTGGCAGGCTTCAGACACGTTTCTGTTAGGCATAATATATCTGGGGAATGAACAGCTAAGAGGGCATGCAGGTGCTGAGTTTTGTTATTTATATTCCTAATGTTTATATGGCAGGCCAGCAGTGAGCTAGGAGGTCTATTTGTTGGAGCTATGGTGGCAGGGGATATAGTAGGGGGATTAGGGCAAACAGGTGGGGATGAACCAGGGTTTGGTTGGATGTCGCCATCCTTTGTGAGGTTGTAGTGTATCTTAAGTATGAGTTTTAAGATTTTGAATAAAGTTTTGTAATAGTGTCTAGTTTTATGACTAATATAACTAGGTCTAGTAAGATGGTAGTATTTAGGGGTTAAGGAGGTAAGCATGAGGGGAGTGAGTAAGGGTGCATTATTATCTGTTGTAGATGGGATGGATGTTTGGAATTTAGGGTAGTGGAAACCTGGGTGATCCTAATATTCGTAGACGGTTAGGAGATATAGGTTCATAGGTTCATAGGTAGGTACTAGGCTATCTGCCCGAGAGCATTTATAAGCCTAGCCAGATTGTGTCAGCTTTCGCCACCCCATTGATTAATTAACTGATCCTCTGTCAAGCAGAGCCAATGAAGTGATCCCAGGGGTGTATTTTCTGTTACCCATCCATTCGTCAAGGTTTCTCGTGAAGAGTGTTTGTGAGGGGCTCTGCCTAATGTAGTTTGGAATTTTGTTCCAAAGCATGGGGAGTCTCTGTGAAAGGAATCTATCCCTCCAGCATGTTCTATTTATTGTTGTGGCGAGGTTTAGCTCACTAGAGCACGTGGCTCACAGTGACTTGGATTTCTTTAGGTGGAGCATGTCAATTAATTTTGAGTTGGACATGGCTTTGTAAGTCAGGCAGAGATAACCTCTGAGTAAGCGATATGCTACTGAGTACAGCCAGAGTTTTTTCAGTCGGGCTGCATAGGACATATGTTTGAGGCCAGTAATCCTCTTGGTGAGGTACACCGAGAGATCAGATAGGGCATTCTAAAGATAGAGGGAATAAACCCTGTAAGAGCTGTCAGTATTGTGAATATATAGATGTAGGAACAGAATTTGAACATCCAGATTCTCATGAGGTCTTTCATTTGAGCGTTAATGCAACTTGTAGCACCCCCTCATGTGGTATATCTGGCTACATGCCAGTTATGTAATAAATTCTATGTTAATAAGACCAACAGATTGCTCAAAGATAGAATAAGAGAGCATATATATCATATCAAAAAGAAAAGCATATTTAATGCCCTTGCAAAGCATGTGTCTGAGACAAGTAAAAGACACAGTTTTAAATTTATGGTCTTTGGCAGATGTTATGAGAAGAAGAGGAGGTGATATCAGAGCTAGAATGGGAGAATTAGAGGCAAACTGGATTGTGAGGTTGAGAGCTGATGTAGGACATGGCTTAAATGACCATGTGCCAGTGAGACCCATTTTAAAAAATAGACCATTGCATAAGTGATGTTTTTAAATGTGTTATATGTGAACTTTTCTGCATTTGCATTTGATGGTACATATTTTTAAATGTATACATTTTTTATATGTTTTTAGAATCATTTCTCTTTAAATAGATAAATGGTTTTGTCATGTGATTTGTGATGATAGTATAAAATGGGTGTTTTAGCAACATTGTAGATACACCTGAAGAAGCATTTAGTGAAAGTGCTTGTGTTAATAAACAGCTGTGTTGGTTGAAGAAACTGGAGCCTTGCCTTTGCTTTTTTTCTGCATTTATTCTTCGACCTTTGGTGGCTTACTGCAGAGGCACCTGGATTCTGTTGGTTTTGCTTTTCATTTTCATGTTCTATTTATTGTTGTGGTAAGGTTTAGCTCACTAGAGCGGATGGCTCGCAGTGACTTGGATTTCTTTAGGTGGAGCATGTCCATTAATTCTGAGTTGGACATGGTTTTGTAAGTCAGGCAGAGATCACCTCTGAGTAAGCAATATGCCACTGAGTACAGCCAGAGTTTTTTCAGTCAGGCTGCATAGGACATATGTTTGAGGCCAGTAATCCTCTTGGTGAGGTACTTTTGTGGTCTCTCCAGCTGTTGGAAGGGTCTGATAAGTGATGAGTACAGGGGCACTATAACCTCTTTATTTCTAGATGCAAACCCTTTAGTAATTAGATGGGCCACATAGAAGGATTTCCTAACTACTTTGGAATATGATTGTCAAAGGAGAGATTACTATCTACCTGGGAACCCAGATCTCTTATTACCTCTTCTGTATTAAGGGGTCTGCCACCTATGTGGTAATTTGCGGGTGTTTTGTTTTTCCCAAATGGGATGACTATGCATTTTTTGGCATTTAGCTTGAGGCCATAACTTTGAAACCAGGTGTCCGTCTCAGTAAGGCCCTTTTGGAGGATGTCCATGTCAGTTGGAGAGTCAATTATGGCTCCCAGTTTGCAGTCATCAGCGAACTTGGTTAGCCATATTCTTCCTGTGTTTGCCTGTACTTCTGAGAAGTGTATGCTGAACAGTAGGGGTCCCAGGACCAAGCCTTGCAGGACACCACTTGTGACTGGTTTAGAGTCAGACCTGGAGCCCACTATTCTTACCATGTGAGTTCTGTCTGTAAGCCAGTTAGCAACCCATCTCGTGATGTAGGGGTTTATGTTCAAGCTGGTGAGTTTTTCTGTAATACCCGAGTGGGGAATGGTGTCGAAAGCCTTGGCAAGGTCAAGGTAGGCTGTGTGAACAACCTTTCCCTCATCTATGGCCTTGGTGACTGTCTTGAAAATGCCATCCAGGTTTAGTAGGCATGATCTGCCTTTAACAAAGCCGAACTGGGTCAGGTCAAGTGTTAGGAGGTTCCCAATGTCTTTGTCAATGAGTTCCATGAGGATGCGCTCCACAGACTTGCAGACCAGGCTAGTCAGGCTTATGGGGCGATAGTTACCAGGGTCAGTTGTGACCCCTCCTTTGTGGAGTGGAATAACCGTTGCTGTGCATCATTCTATGGGCACGTAGCCTGTGGAGAGGCTGAGTTTGAGCAGCATGTTTAGGTGGGGGGTTAGTTCGTTCTGTAGTGTGTGCAAGATGCAGCCTGGGACACCATCTGGCTCTATTGACTCTGTGTTTTTGGCTTTTGAAAGGGCTATTTTCATCTGTGCATCTGTGATTTCCAGGACACTACACTTTTCCGGTATTATTGTAGGCCCTTTTGGTGGTGGAGGGGTGAAGTTTGCACTAAATCTATTTGCCAGGATATTGGCAATATCAGTAGGTTCAGTATATTTTGTGCTATTTGGCACTAGTTCAGTGCATATCTGTGAGTTGCCACTTAGATTCTTAACATAGCTAAAGAAGGCTTGTGGTTATGTTTTGAATCCTTGGCTATTTTTCTTTAGAAGTTAGCCTTGGATGATTTTATGAGGGACCTTAGTTTCTTATTGATACTGATCAGGGATGTCTTTCCTTCTTGGGATTTTCTTTTTTTCTGAACTAGTTTCCTCCTTCTGTTGTATAGCCTGTTTATGGCATGGGTCCACCAGACTGGTTTCCTTCTTTTAGATAAGTGAGTCTTGGTTTTGCTAGGGATGGTATGATCCATACATCCTTGTAGGTGCTCATAGAGTGCATTTGTAAAGGTTTCTGCATCTTGGGCAGCATTATCCTTTAGCGTGGGGGCTGTGAAACTTACCGCCTCTATCTTAAGTAAGGTGAGGTTTGCTTTAGAAAAGTTTTTTACTGTGGTTTCCTTAGCTGGGAGTGGTAGTGGGGTGTGGACATCCAGAGTGATTAGTTTATGGTCTGATCTAACCAGTGACGGGTTGACCTCCGGTTTGGAACACCTGTCGCCCATGTTTGTGATGATCTTATCCAATATGTTTTCACCTCTGGTAGGAGAGTTAACCAGCTGATCCTGGGAGTTTGTACTCGAGTAGTTTTCCCAGTTAATGGTAGGGTAATTGAAATTGTCCAATATCAGGGTGTTCGGTAGGACCTTCATGTTTTCCAGTGTCTCCAGAAAGGTGGAGTGGTGGTCCTGGGTCATGGAGGGTGATCTGTAGTAGGCTACAATTTGCACTGCAGATTTGCCCAATGTTAGCTACACGTGGATGATCTCAGAGGTATCCTGCTGCGCCACTAACCTTGAGATATAGGTATCCTTGATGAATATGGATACACCCCTTCCTTTTGTGTTTCAGTCCGTGTTCTGTGGCCGACACATGTGGAACAAGTTGTAGTCCGGTAGTGCTGGGATGCTCTCTGGAGCCTTGAACCAGGTTTCAGTTACTGCACAGATGTCGAAATTCTCCATATTGAGGAGTGCTTTGAGTGCATGCATTTTGAGATTTAAACTCCTGGCATTGAGTAACATAACCCTCAGTTTTTGTTAATTGTGCTGTTTACAGAGGTGAGCTTGACTTTTGAGCCTTGCCTAAAAAAAGCCACTATGGGGGCAGCAAGAGCCTTGGCCAGTATTTGAAAGCCTAGGGGAGACAGGTGCAAGTCGTCTCTTGCGAAGCAACGTGGCTTGTTGAGCATGTCATCCCAGGCTGACAGACACTGGATCCCCTTTGAATGACACCAGAAGCTTAGCCAATTGTTGAAATTGATATTATTTTCTTTATACTGAGGTATCATTCTTGGTAAGGGCAGGATACTACTCAGGGTCAGGGTCAAACCCGCCTGGGCTACATGGTCAGTGAGCTCTTCCATGTCTCTTTTCATGTAGTCCAGGAAGGTACATCTCAGGTAATTCACACCAACATGCACAATGACAGAGTCATATTTGTACTTGTTCTGGAGTGACCTGAGTGCTTGTGTTATGTGACGGATTTTGGCTCCCGACAGGCAGCTAACAGTAACCTTCTGCTTGTCCAGCCTAGTGAGTTGGATGTCAGTGTGCCTGACTATAGAGTCACCTATTACTAGTGTGTTAGGTATGTTATTTCGCCTTAAGGGCTGTGATTGTGAGGCACACTGATTTTGTGTTTTATGTGTTGTCTGGTTTGTAACGGGAAGTGCAGGTTGTTTGGGTGTGCGTTTTGGAGGCCTCTGATGCTTTTGCAGGTTTTTATTTAGAGCCTCTGAGTATGAATTTGTGTATTTATGTGTATTTTTGCCAGTGCTGGTTTAATAGGTCTGTGTGTGGCTGGAGGTGTGGTGCAAGTGTTAACCTTCTCCTCTTGACTGTCTGTTCCAGTCTTGGGTGGAGACAGCTTAGCCTCCAGTTTGGCTGTATAACTGCATCTCTCGCATATGTTAGTGTTTTATGGTAGGAGGAGAGGGTTGTCTGTGTACATGAGGCAGTTGTAACATTGTCTCAGGATACCCAGATTCACCAGCTGGACTGGAGAGTACACCTGAAATTGCCCTTTGGTCATGCCTGAATAGTAGGGTGAGCTGCTTAGTCGCTTGGTTGGTGAGGGGTGGATAAAGAGTCTTGCCCTGCTGGGCAATCAAGTGTCAGGGTATATTAGTGCTTGCTATTAGGTCTGAGCAAGTGCTGGGCTGTAGGATGCTTTTTGAGTGCTTAGGTTGACAGTTACACTACTTTCAAGGAAAAACTGAAGAGGAGACTTAGTGGAGCCGGGAATAATTTAACCCTAGCTAACCGGCACTGCTCGGTGCAAAAAACCATGCAAACACGTTTTTTATAGTAGGGAAATGAAAGAGATAGAAATTAGCCCAAAATGTCCAATAAACTACTAATTTCTGGGCTGGAACCACTCCTCCAGGGACAGATAGGCTGCTCAAAGCTCCCTTCTCTCACAGGTGAACAGAGAAACTTTCTTCAATCCAAGTAAGGTATGGGCAACTCAGAAACTTGTAACACAGCCCTGAATTCAGCTCTAGCCTGAAAACTAGACTATACTAGCTTAGAAAGGCGGGAAACAAAGAATTTTTTTTATTTGTTTTTTTTTAAAAGATAAGGCAAAAACAGTAAAAAAATACACTTAAAACAGCTTTAAATGACTACAAATGATCAGAAAAGGCTATCACACTTTAGTGTGTAGCCTACAACAGTTAAACAAATTATTTAAACAAAAAATGACTTTTTAAAAGTGCAGGCAGTCAAATAAGTACAATATGTGAAAAAATAAGCTTTTGAATCACAATAAATGCTGGAAAATCAGCGTTTAGGCGGAAAACAGTTAAGTACAGCAAGAAAGTACAGAAAACTGCTATTAATTACTCCAAAGTCTCTCTTCTAAGCTCGAAGGCTTGTATCAATTTAAGGCTTTCTAGTGCTTCCCAGTAGGTTAGTTACAGGAAAGATGGGAAACAAGCACAGATGTGGTCTTTTAAACCAGAAAGTTGAAAGAGATGGACATAAGTCCATAGGTTCATAGGTTGGTACTAGGCTATCAGCCCTAGGGCCTATACAAGCTTAGCCATAACAATTCCCTGTCTATTTCTTCCCACACTATTTACTTCCCAAATGGTCAATAAATTACAATTTCTGGGCCAAGAACCACTCCTCTTGTGGAAGACAGGCTATCTATTGCTTACCACTCCCACTGATAAGCTAAAAGGCTTTCCTCCAACACAGAAAGGCTTGCGGGGCTCAGAAGCTTACCAACAGTCCCGGATACAGCAACTCTGTATCTGGACAAGGGTAGTTACAGGAAAGGTGGGAAACAAGCGCAAGTGTGGCTTTTAAACCAGAAAGTTGAAAGAGATGGAAAAAAACTGCCCAAACGGCTAATAGCTGCAATTTCTGGGCCAGGAGCCACTCCTCTTGTGGTAGATAGGCTACCTAATGCTTACCACTCCCACTGATAACTTAGAAGGCTTCCCTCTAACACAGAAAGGCTTGGGGGGCTCAGAAGCTTACCAACAGTCCTGGATACAGCAAGTCTGTATCTGGACTAGACTAGTTACAGGAAAGGCAGGAAACAAGCTTTGAATTTGTTTTTTTTTTTTTTTTTTTTACAGAAAAGCAGCTAAAACATCAGTAAATACAATTCAAACAGCAGTGCAGGCTAGCACACTTGAGTGTGTAGCAATATTACGGCAAATACAGTTTAAATAAATGCAATTAAACTAACAAATGACTAAAAAACAAGTGCAGAAGGCAGTAAATTAGAAGGCTACTAACAAGCAGTAATAAGTGCAGAGTAAGAGTGACTGAACAGATAACAGCAAGCAGAACAGCAACTAAGACAGTTGCAGTAAGAGCAGCTGAATAAAATATGTATATATATTATTTATTTTATTTATTTACTTATTTTTTGATGGAGGGAACAGAGCAGGATTAAGAGGCTACAGGGGTTGTCTTTCCCAAATGCTCTCTTTGTACACAGTAGGAGTGCCTGAAATCAGAATATGATCTCACTACACTCAGTTGAGTGAGCAAATGAGATGGGCCCAGAAGGAGTATCCAAATACAAATCTACAAGAGGGACATGCAATTTCAAAGCCACCAACATTAACACCACAACAATAACAGGGAGGGTGGGTGGGGAACTAACTGTAGAAACACAACCACAACTTTCAGTTCAGTTAATATTCAGTGAGAAACACAAATAAATAAATTAAATGCAGAACTATATGAAAAAGAACAGAGGATATCAGTGAGAAACACAGTCACAACTTTCAGTTGAGTTAATATTCAGTGAGAAACACAAATAAATAAATTAAATGCAGAACTATATGAAAAAGAACAGACAAAATGTACTTAAATTCATTTATACGTCCAGTTGATTTCAGGTAGATCTTAGCCAGAGCAAAGCTCAGATAATAAGCAGAAGTAACCCAAAAGGTAACACTTATATAAGGCAGGACAGGATATCAGTGGTGAGGTGAAACTACCTCCCACTGCTATCAATTTTTATTTAATAAGGTGGATGAGTAAAAGGGGTAGAAGTAGAGTTAATAAGATTATTTTGTGTGATAGCATACCTACTAAATGGGACTTGAAACTTAGGCAAAAGGAATAGTAGAGTTGGAGGACTGGTGGTATCAGGTTGAGGTTGGTGCTGTTGAGTGACAAGTTGTTACTGATTATAAAATACTGTGTCATAAGAGATCTGGGGACACAGGTTGACAGCAACCTCTCCTTTGACCAACACATTGCCACTGTGGTCAGAAAGCCCTTCTATGTGGCACATCTCATTACCAAGGGTTTTGCATCCAGGAAGAAAGAGGTCATCGCCTCTCTCTACTCTTCCTTCATTAGACCAATCATCTAGTATAATGCCTCATTTGGCATGTACCTCACTAAACACCTGCAACAGCTGGAAAGGCCACAAAAGTACCTCACAAAGAGGATCCTAGGCCTTAAACACATGCCCTACATGGACAGACTCAAAAAACTCCAGCTTTTCTCTGTCTCATATTGTCTATTAAGAGGCAATCTCTGCTTGACTTACAAAGCCATGTCTGACCCAGCCCTGTTAGAAATGTTACACCTAAAGAAATCCCAATCCTTCTGCACCACATGCTCCAGGGACCTCAACTTCATTACTACAATCAACAGAACATGCTGAAGGGACAAGTTCATAACCCAGAAACTGCCCATGCTCTGGAATAGACTTCCCATACATGTCAAGCATTCCATCTCACTGGCCCTTTTCAAGAGAAATCTTGATGAGTGGATGGGAAATAGAAAGTTCACCCCGGGATCACTCCAATGACTCTACTTGACAGAGGCACCGGAAAATAATGTTGGCATGATGCCAGGGCAGTTCTATGGGCAAGGCTTGTAAAGGCTCCAGTATCATTGACCTAGTACACACTTATGAACCTATATGTAAGTTTGAATTTTCAGTCATTCGCTTTCCACATTTCTGGTCTCGTCATTCTGAGTCTTAACATTTTAAATGGTTGCCTAAAGAAATTAATAGATTAGGTATGCCATATATTCCTGTTCTCCTTTCATAGCACATATTTCTTTGTCTCAGTAAAATATTCTACAATGCACAATAATATTGTAGTTGATACAAACTAATTATACACCATTTAGATCAACTCCTTTCTGCTGGTCACCTGCATCAACCCTTGAATGCTCCCTTGCTATGTATTCTTCCATTTGAAAGTTCTGAAAAGATAATGACAGCTTTCTCAAATCAGTTGTAGCACTAGATTCAGCGTTGCATATATAGTTTGAAAGCTAGTTTCCTTTGAATTGCCCAATTATGCTGACATTACTTTTACTTCTGCTAAAACATAATAATAACAACCAGCAGAATATTGGCTTCTGCCATGCAACTCCTAAATATATTTCACATTAAGTTACAACTGATGTGGATGATGCACAAATATTTGGACTTTTCAGGGATGTCCCTGAGCATATATGTCAGATATTTTAGCCATTATTTTGGAAGTCAGATATTATAGTCACTACTTGTGATCTTCAAAACACAGTGCCTACATTGCCTGGGATATGTAATTCCTGAGCTCAAACATATGAATCACTTTCAGTTATGGATGGCTACTTTCCAAAACCCTTTTCATTTATGTAGGATCTTAGTCAGTTCCTAGAAAATCATGTCAATAAATGTAACCTCACTAAGTCCACTCAAATAAAAAGGCCAACATTGAAAACAAATTAGTTAAAAACACACTAAATGTAAAAGCAGAAAACATTACTGTACAATCTACATCTACCCCCCATTTGCAAGCACAACATTCTTTATACCTTCCTAACATTAACCCTAAATCTAATCCCAACTCCAAATATACCAAACCTTAAATCTAACACCAGTCCAAAGGATTTTGCATCTGAACTGCAGACTTTAGCAGACCAGCTGCCATTCAACTCATGATAACATTTATTCAAACAGTCAAACAGAATTTGGTTGAAAGGTTTCAGTGCATTGTCTGTAACATTGTACTTGCTCAGGTGTCCTGTTTTGAAAAAGAGTTCGAAATTATATGTTTTAATTCGACTTAATGAAGTATAGTTTTGAAGATCACAAAAGAATGTACATTATATTCTGTAAACAAAGCAAATTGAAATAGTAAAACTGGAAAGACAACAGATTCTGAGAGTAAAATTCAAATAGAAGCTCCATGTTTTTAAGGGGGAAAGCCTTTGTGCATCCCATACCTTCCCTACTCTCAAATTATCATTTTATATAGCATAATATCAGGCAAAGGGCAAAATTTACACCACTTTCCTCCTTTCATTAGCTTGTATTCCACTGCAATGCAATGTAAAAGTAGGTGTTGTAGGGACACTACCTTTCCCAGAGCATTGAAAAGGGGTATAGATGGATTTAGTTGTGAAAAAGCAGACATGGCTCTATAAAACGACTACCTGCTGTGCATTCAGAGTAAATATTCATCCTCTTGTCATTCTCCATCTTAGATCCTTATGCTAAAGCAGATCTTAATTCAGACTGAGACTGCTAACAAACAGTACCAAATTCCTCCTAAAATGGCAAAAATCGATGTTTTACTCTATAAAGTTTTAAGAAAAAGCATTCTAAAATTTCTGTAATGACAAAAACACACAGCTTCTTTAAAAAGCATATAAACAATTTATCCTTAAATACCATTAAAATTTTTGAAAACCAGCATCCGGACTGCAGGCTTCAGCAGAGCTCCTTTGTTTTTTTGGATCCAGACAGTTTTAATGTTATCTTTGTTTATTTTGTCTTCTTTCCAAGTGCAAGTGTCCTTCACATAAAGCAATCTGCAAGTAGTTACATAATAGATGTTTGTGTCTTTCGGCTTTTCCCGGTTAGGGGTCCCCACAGCGGAACTCTGGTCCGCTAATGATTGGCAGTTGATTTTTACGTACCGGCTTGCCAGGCCTGATGCACAACCTTCAACGAAGGTACGCCCATTCAAAAGACGCTTTATCTGAGAATCAAACTGGACAGCGTCTTACTGGCAGGCGACAACGCTACCGCAGCACCACCACCGCAGGGTTCAATTACATAACTCAAATAGCATATTTCACTGCCATGCTAATGTAATAATGCAATTGCTAATACTAAGGTACTGTAAATTGTTAATGGTAGGGGATACCTAAGATACACATTTTAGAACCTCTCTGCTTTTACATGATGTAGTAGTCACAAACCATACTTAGTCATTCTTTAGTTATAAACAGAGAATCCATCAATGCAGTTCCCTTTGTGAACCTAATTATGCTTTCCTATTTTTTTAGAAAAAAAAATCACAAAAAAGGTCTAGCTTCTTTTAGTGTTGCTAAATCCCTAGTATCTGCTTGGTGACGCAGTTTGGTACTGCATCAGAAGAACTCCTGAGAATAGAAGTTTGTGTATTATACTTCTGAACAGGTTTCTCCATCTTCAGAAAGCACTTACATTAGTTCTCTTGATTCCTATATTCCCAGCATTCCAAGCTCTGGCTACTATGAAGGAAGGCATACAAGTGTACAGACAAAGATCTAAGAGCAGTTCAGTGGACAGATAGCCTGCACCTTTAAACTTCTCTGAGTATACTACACTGATAGCACTGCTTCCGGAGAGGGAATGAAACAGTGTTTTCCAGCACCACCCACCAGCACATGGAGGGCTGCTTCCATTCTAATTAACAGAACCAAATCCATGATCATCACGTGTCAAAGACAAAAAAAAAAAAAAAAAAAAAAAAAGATTTGTTTATAGTGTTCTTGGAGCAAAAGATCTGCTTTGTTTGTACTCTCCTCTGTTTTGGACTTGCACGCTCATTGACTTGATTTTGAACTCCACAATATGTACAATCATACCACACGTGGAGTCAAAATGGACTTGGGGTGAATAGGATACACTATTATAGCAGAAGTAGCAAAACTACTCTCGGGTATATTTAGATAAAGTGAACTATGTCAGAAATGCAGGAACTGCAGTGGTTGATGCATGCATATCATGCCTTATTTGGCCTGATGTTACTGCTTTAAATGATGCAGTTTAATCTGTTTCAATAGTTCTGAAGTAAATTCTTGTATATGGGGACATGCAAGGGAATGCACAAACAGTACCTGTTTTGTCAGAATGCTTCTCTTTGTAGGTATATTTTTTACTAAATTAATGTAGGGTATTGGCTTTTGTCCAATATCCATTTCTTTGCATATATAAGTAACTTCAAAGTTCCTCTTACAGCATTTGTATGGTCACTTGCATGCCTTATTTTTTTCCACTAGTATCACATAGTATAGAAACATTTCTGGTCACATCAAATTCACAAGACTCCTGGCTGTGGGTTCTATTCCCACACCAGGTAGATCATTAGCTGTCACTGCAGTGCAGCATAAGGGGGTAATGCACTCCTGCGTGTGTCATTCTTTGGATGAGATGTTGAATCAAGGCAGCCTCTGATTGAGTTGGTGGTAACTCAAGTAGAAGTAAAAGATAGCATCTTTCAAAAATAGCAGGGGAGGTTCCATGATGCCCATACCAAATTTTCCCAGCGGTATACATACCACCTCAGGTCACCCCTGAACAGAAGCCACTAGTCTAGTGGGGCTAACCTGGTTAACAAAGGGTAAATAAAAATGAAAACTTTAATATTTCTGGCTGCTAAGGTCAAAACATTCTTGAAAATAAGGCTGGCTTGAAAGCAAATCCTGCTGTCTAGGAGATGAAACTAAAAACTATTTGCAAAACCTTTGCCGCTCATGCCACAGAATTACTTGAGCACAGGACTATTATACTCAGAGTATAGGCCATGTTAAGGTACAGACTTCATGATCAGTGAAAATGGGGGGGGGCTAGGGCCCGTGCCTGCCCCAGTAATTAAGAGTCAACAGAACTGCCACTGAGGCTAGATAGACTAATTTGCCTTGATAGTATATATTCTGGCTCAACTAGAGTGACAAGGAGGTAATCCTTAGAAAGGCTAGGTCAGTGGGTTCTGCCCTATCCATTGAGAGGCATAAGCCTGTATGACATTGGGTTATAGCACTTAGCTGTTTTCTATGAAGGAAGGCATTTGTTCTTATGACTAGAAGGTTCAGACACCTGGCCATTCAGATACAAATCCATTTCCTGGTACAGTTGCAAGTGTTGTCTTTTAAAAAGCTGTTCTGTTTTGATATTTCTTCAGAGGCAGAAGCTTGGACAGATTCCTATAAACTGAGGAGAGTTCAGTCAAGAATTCAACCAACACAGCTAGCTGTCCCTGGGGGAAGTGATCTCAGCACTTGAGCTGTAATTCATTGGTTGCCTTGGACCATTTCCAGCTCTTTTCCCTGTATAAAAATCCGCCTCAGGGCGTTTTTTTTGGCTATATACCCAAGCAGAGCTCCACGTGGTCCTGCAGAGGGGTCCTGGCTACAGAGAACTGAAAGAAGCGACCACTTTCCTGATTTAAGTACTTTTTGGCTTTTTTTATCTGCATTGTCCTCTCTGGCTTTCATTTAATACGATACAACTGGTTTTGTGTTTTTCTGCTGTATTCTAAAGTATCTGCACTTAAAAGTAGCATTTTGGTCGACTCTGGTCGAATATTACTGTTTTGCTGATTTAATTGCTGAGGCTGCTCACTAAAGTGTGCTAGCCTGTGTTAATCGATTTTACTGTTTGCCTAACTGCATTTCTGTGTTCTTTTCTAAAAACAAAACAAAAAAAGAAATACTCCTTGTTTTCCCACCTTTGCTTGACTAGTTAAGACCAGTATACAGGCTTTGCTGTATTCTGGGCTGTGTGTAGTTCCTGTGTTGGCCATTGCCTTACTTGGATAGAAGGAGGTTTCTGAGCTCACCAGTGGGAGTGGGGAGCCTTGAGCAGCCTATCTGTCCCTGGGGAAGTGATCTCAGCACTTGAGCTGTAATTCATTGGTTGCCTTGGACCATTTCCAGCTCTTTTCAAGTTCCCTGTATAAAAAGCCTCAGGGCGTTTTTTTTGGCTATATACCCAAGCAGAGCTCCACGTGGTCCTGCAGAGGGGTCCTGGCTACAGAGAACTGAAAGAAGCGACCACTTTCCTGATTTAAGTACTTTTTGGCTTTTTATCTGCATTGTCCTCTCTGGCTTTCATTTAATAAGATACAACTGTTTTTGTGTTTTTCTGCTGTATTCTAAAGTATCTGCACTTAAAAGTAGCATTTACGGCGACTCTGGTCGAATATTACTCTTTTTTTGCTGATTTAATTGCTGAGGCTGCTCACTAAAGTGTGCTAGCCTGTGTTAATCGATTTTACTGTTTGCCTAACTGCATTTCTGTGTTCTTTTCTAAAAACAAAAACAAAAAAAAATACTCCTTGTTTTCCCGCCTTTGCTCGACTAGTTAAGACCAGTATACAGGCTTTGCTGTATTCTGGGCTGTGTGTAGTTCCTGTGTTGGCCATTGCCTTACTTGGATAGAAGGAGGTTTCTGAGCTCACCAGTGGGAGTGGGGAGCCTTGAGCAGCCTATCTGTCCCTGGGGAAGTGATCTCAGCACTTGAGCTGTAATTCATTGGTTGCCTTGGACCATTTCCAGCTCTTTTCAAGTTCCCTGTATAAAAATCCGCCTCAGGGCGTTTTTTGGCTATATACCCAAGCAGAGCTCCACGTGGTCCTGCAGAGGGTCCTGGCTACAGAGAACTGAAAGAAGCGACCACTTTCCTGATTTAAGTACTTTTGGCTTTTTTATCTGCATTGTCCTCTCTGGCTTTCATTTAATAAGATACAACTGTTTTTGTGTTTTTCTGCTGTATTCTAAAGTATCTGCACTTAAAAGTAGCATTTTGGTCGACTCTGGTCGAATATTACTCTTTTTTTGCTGATTTAATTGCTGAGGCTGCTCACTAAAGTGTGCTAGCCTGTGTTAATCGATTTTACTGTTTGCCTAACTGCATTTCTGTGTTCTTTTCTAAAAAAACAAAAAACAAAAAAAAAAATACTCCTTGTTTTCCCCGCCTTTGCTCGACTTACCAAAACAACAGAGGCCTCCAAAGCAGACACCCAGAAATACACCCCCACAAAACACAACACCTACAACACATACCTCAAGCAACAGGTGTGTCACACAATCACAGCCCCTAAGGCAAAATACTATGCCAGAGACATTAGTAATAGGTGACTCTATAGTCAGACACACCGTTGTTCCACTTACCAGGCTGAATAAGGAGAGGGTAACGGTGAGCTGCCTATCGGGGGCTAGGATCCGCCACATTACACAAGCACTCAGGTCACTCCAAAGCAAGTACAAATATGATTCAGTCATTGTCCATGCGGTGTGAATGACCTGAGCCTCCCTGGACTACATGAAAAGAGACATTGAGGAGCTCTCCGATTATGTAGCCCAGACTGGTATGACCCTGACCCTGAGCAGCATCCTGCCTTCACCAAGAATGATGCCTCAGTACAAAGACAAAATGATCAGTTTTAACAATTGGCTTAATCACTGGTGTCATTCTAGGGGATCAATGTCTGTCAGCCTGGGATGATATGCTGGACAAGCGCGTTTGTCCGCAAGGGATGGCTTGCACCTGTCACCACTGGGCTTCGGATACTGGCCAAGGCTCTTGCCACCCCATAGTGCCTTTTTAGGCAATGCTCAAAGGACAAATCAACCTCCATAAAAACAAAAATGGAAAAATTAAGGGTAATGCTGCTCAACGCCAGAAGTCTAAATCTCAAGATGCAGGCACTAAGCACTTCTCAGTATGGAGAACATCGATGTCTGTGCAGTAACTGAAACCTGGTTCAAGGCTCCTGAGAGCACTCCAGCTACCAGGCTATACCTCATATCATGCTTCGCCTCAAGTTCCAGGCCGAACCACAAGGAGGGAGTGTCCATTTTCATAAAGGACACCTACACCTCTCGATTGGTGGCTACTCATGAAGCATCAGAAACCATACAAGTTTTACTCACCATAGGCAAAACTGCCATACAACTGGTCGCATGTTATAGAACACCCTCCCAATCCCAGGAATCCCATCAAGCATTCCTGAAAACACTGGAGGATATGAATGTCACAGAAAACACCATCATATTGGGTGACTTCAATTACCCCAACATAGACTGGGCCCACTATTCTAGCCCTAACACCCTGGCCCAAAGATTCTTGGAATTCATAAACTCAAATGCTATGGAGCAACTGGTCACCTCTCCTACGAGGAGAGATAATATACTTGACCTGATTATCACAAACATGGGGTCCAAATGCTCCGCACCGGATATAAACCCCTCACTAGTAAGCTCTGATCATAAACTGATCACGTTGGATGTACATATCCCACCCCCACCCCCAGATCAAAAGACTACAGTGAAAAACTTTTCAAAAGCTGACTTTCTCCTTAAGTCAGAAATGATATCCTTTAAGCCTACTGGGTTAATGGAAACCACATCCCAAAATGCTGAATCCTTCACAAAAGCCTTCGGACATCTCCAGGAATGCATGGATCAGGCAATCCCAACTAAAACCAAGACCCTCTCCACGTTTGGTGGACCCGCTATAAACAAACTGTACAACAAAGAAGGAAGCTACTGCAGGACAGAGCCAAATCCCACAAGGGAAAGGCTTCCCTGATCAGCACAAGTAAAAAACTCGCTCTCTCATAAAACATCTAAAGCAAACTTTGAGAAAAAGATTGCCAAGGATACCAAAGTCAATCACAAAGCCTTCTTCAATTATGTCAGAACCTTGGGAGGAAATTCTCAGATATGCTCTGAGCTAGTACACAATGACAAAAAATTCACTGACCCTACTGACATTGCCAACATTCTGGCAGATAGGTTCAGAGCAAGTTTCTCGCCTCCCTCACCCCCTAAAGATGAAGTTACTATCCCTGCTGAATGTAACCTACCTGTCATCACAGACACACAGGTGAAATCAGCACTCAACAAGGCAAAAAACACAGCATCTATGGGACCCGATGGTATCCGGTTGCGTGTTACGTGAACTCAAGATGAACTAAACCCCCTAAGAACTCTATTCAATCTTAGCCTCACTACAGGATATGTACCTGAACACTGGCGCACAGCAACAGTGGTCCCACTCCACAAAGGGGGAAATTCTACTGACCCAGGTAACTACCGCCCCATAAGTTTGACCAGCCTGATCTGTAAGGCTATGGAAAGAATCATCATGGAACTCATAAATGGCGACATTGGGGATCTGCAGACCCTTGATCCCACACAGTTCGGTTTTGTAAAAGGCAGATCCTGCCTCTTAAACCTGGTTGACTTCTTTGAGACAGTCACTAGTGCCACCGATGAGGGCAAGGCTGTCCACACAGCCTATTTGGACTTGGCTAAGGCCTTTGACACAATACCACACTCTGGCATCATTGACAAGCTCAGCAGCCTAAATGTAAATCCATATGTCACAAGATGGGTAGCAAATTGGCTAAAAACAGAACCCATAAGGTTAAAATTGCTGGAGCCATGTCAGACTCAAAACCCGTCACAAGTGGTGTCCCACAGGGCTCAGTCTTGGGTCCACTCCTATTCGGCATTTATTTCTCAGATGTGAAAGCAAATATGGAAGGATTATGGCTGACAAAGTTTGCAGATGACTGCAAACTGGGTGCCATAGTGGATTCACCTGCCACACACACATCCTACAGAAAGGTCTCACTGAAACGGACAACTGGTGCCGGAATCATGGCCTCAAACTTAACGCCAAAAAATGTATAGTCATCCCCTTTGGGAAAAACAAAGTACCCACAAACTATCACGTAGACAATAACCTACTGAATACAGAAGATGTAATCAGAGACCTGGGGACTCAAGTCGATAGTGACCTCTCCTTTGACAACCATGTTGCCAAAGTGGTCAGAAAGACTTTCTACCTTGCCCATCTCATCATGAAGGGATTCTCATCCAGATCAAAGGAGGTCATTGTACCTCTGTATTCCTCCCTTGTCAGGCCCATGATTGAATATAATGCTCCATTTGGGATGTATCTCACCCGGCACATGCAACAACTGGAAAGACCCCAGAAGTACCTCACCAAGAGGATCATAGGTCTAAAACATGTGCCTTACCCAGCTAGATTAAAGAAACTCCAGCTTTATTCAGTAGCATACCGCCTGCTCAGAGGTGATTTGTGCCTAACATACAGGGCCATGTCCAACCAGGAATTGATGGACATGCTCCATCTCAAAAAATCCAAATCCACCAGAACCACACGAGCTAAAGATTTCAACCTCTGCACAAATATGAATAGGACATGCTGGAGGGATAGATTCATAACACAGAGGTTACCCATACTCTGGAACAAAGTCCCAGTTCACGTGAGACAGAGCCCTTCATTGGCACTGTTCAAGAAAAATCTCGATGCATGGATGGGAGATCGCAAATTTACCCCGGGAGTGACCTCAGTGTCACTACTAGACAGAGGTATAGTTTACTAAATAATGGGGTTCCACATGTGTCACTACTAGAGAGGCGCAACTATATAGTATGGGGTGGCGTAAAGCCACATCACTGTTGGCTAGGCTTATAAATGCCCCCGGGCAGATAGCCTAGTACACTACTATGAAACTATGAAACTATGGAGATCACCCATACAGCTGACAGATTGGAAGATTTGACTGTGGCTTACATCTTTAAAGCCAAGTAAGTCCCTCAACATAATGAAGAAAAATGATTTCCCTTTCTAAAGCTATTGCACTCCCATCTCCATAGGAACATAATTATAACTAGGACATGATGAAGAACAATTATGTAGAAAGAGAATCCCAGCTGAAAACTCTGGAACCTCCACTGTAGAAAGTGGAGTTTTTGGAAAGGGCATACCCTGTGAAGCCAACAGGACTGGGTCTTGAATAGTATCATGAGTGGTTTGGTTTCAGTAATTTTTAGTGGAAAGCAGTTGCCGTAGCTTGTGAGTGTATTCAAATCCTTCCGGCATGCATTGGCAGCAAAGCAGTCCTTTTGCAGAGTGCATGCTGGCTGTGGGGGCACTATGACTTGTCTATTCATTTGATTTCTTTGTCTACTTTTGGATTTGAAGCTTTAAGGATTCTTGTGCAGTATTAATGTCTATTAGGGGCTAACTTTACAGACATTTCAATGGATACTAGGGGAAGGATGTAGGGAATTTGTGGACAAGGTAATGCATATTTGGCCTGACTCTTTATCATCTGATAACATAACATTAGATTCTAGAGTGGCTTATGAAACAGGACCCAGTGACTTCCAGCCACAGATAAAGAGGAGCCTTTCAGGTACCAAAAGTTTGTTGTAGGGTTGATGTGACTCAGAAGGCAGACTCTTTTATATTTGACTATTAACCACAAAAAACAATTCGCATAACTACAGAAAAAAAGCAGCCAGTGTTTTTTTATATAGTTGACTGTAAATACTATGTACCCTGGTCATGTCCATGCTTTTCTATGTTGCATTGTACCCTCTTTTTATATGCATGTGTGCTTGTATGTGAGTGTGTGTGTGTGTGTGTGTGTGTGTGTGTGTGTGTGTGTGTGTGTGTGTGTGTGTGTGTGTGTGTGTGTGTGTGTGTGTGTGTGTGTGTGTGTGTGTGTGTGTGTGTGTGTGTGTGTGCTTGTGTATGTGCTTGTGTGTGTGTGTGTGTGTGTGTGTGTGTGTGTGTGTGTGTGTGTGTGTGTGTGTGTGTGTGACTGCCTGTGTCTGTGTGACTCCACTCAGGTTATGGGTAGAACCCTTGTACTGCAATTTCACAATAAACAATAAAAAAATATAATCATTTTTGAAGAAGCTACATGTTCATGTTTACAGTATTCACTCATACTGTAGGTCCTTGTAAATGGTGAGTTCATTAGTCTACCCTATGTAACTGTTGACCTGAGGTGTATGTATCAGGAGTTTGTTCAGGCTATGCACATAAGATAATGTTAATTTGTTCTTGTAAAATGTGAAAAGTTATGGTACTCACTCTGAGTGAATCCTCTCTACATGTTTTATAGTAGCCAGTATCCTGTTCTCATTGTGCTGTTCTCGTCTTGTTCCCAGGGGAGGGGTCTGCTGTTCTTACTTGCCCAGAAGGGGAGGTTTGTAGTAGGTGTTGGGGGGGCCCAATAGCTACTTATCTACTGTTGTAATTCTAAGGGGATCCCGTATCTATCAGTCTTGGAGGAGATGATCAGCAGCCCTGGTTGCTTTGCTAGGGATGGTCTACTTTTTTTTCTCCTCATGGCCTCCATAGATTGCACAGCACCTTTTCCTCCCATATTGCCTATTGTAGGCAAAGTCTATCTCCTCAAATTAGCTACATAGTCGATCAGAGTCAAAACTATATAACAGTAGCACTGCTTAATGCTAGAAGCTTAAACAAAAAGTTGCAGTCCTTACAGACATTTCTTTTTCATGAAAATATAAATGTGTGGATAGAAACTGAAAAAAGGTTTTAGAACAATGATAGCATCCCAACAGTGCAGGGTTTTAATGCCTACCATTCATTCGGACCCACTGCAGGAAACTGATGGTATTATTGGAGGGGGAGTGTTTGTATTCCTAAGTCATCTAACCTTCAGTGTCTTAAAACAGTACAACGACCTTCAACTTCTCCACATCCTTTTCACAGTAAATAGAAGTCAGTACTATATTATTACTGACTACCATGTCACCTGCAGTGCATGAGGCATATCAAAATAAACTGATATCTCTCTCTCCCTATCAAACCTGACACTATTCTCTTGAAAGACATCATCCTTCCTTCCACTAACTAACTGAGTAAACTACATCACCTCAAATAGATATACACAATGATTCTAGGAATTCATAAATGCTTGCTCCCTATACCAAATGGTTCAAGTCCCATCTAGGAGTTTAAATATATTGGACTTATTTTCCAAGAATATTTCTACCCTATGCTCATCACCTTTGGTAACACTCACAATGACGGTAAACCCGACTTACCATAAAACCTCTCTGTCTTTAGAGACTATTCTAAGGCAAACCTAATCAAGCTAATTGATGACCTGATGAAATTTAAGCATCCTCCTCTCACATGTGGCCACATTTCTGGATAATTTCTATGCCCATCTCAAAGCAAACATCTAGGTATCTCTTCCCATAAGACATAAATACAATGCTATAATTAGGAATAAGCCCCTATGGTGGAATTATAGTATAAACAAACTATACAAAAAGAGGAAGAAACTAAACCTGTAAAAGCAAACAATACACCATTATTTAAAGTTGAACTCAAAAAGATCAACAAAGAACTATAAACAAAATTAAATCCTCCAAAAGTAATTAAAAAGTGAGAATTGCTACCTCTGCTAAGGGCAACCACAAAGCCTTTTTCAGCTATGTTAGATACCTTAGAAGTAATGACTAGCATTGTTCACAGCTAATATATAGTAATAACACTTACATATTCCCTGAAGACACTGTCAGCATATTAGCAGACAAATTCAGCCCTAACTTTACTCCCCTATCTTCCCTTAACTTTCATCACCTTATTAGCACACCAACACCCCCCTCTGATCCTTTCTGAGCAAGTCCTTAATGCTCTCTCCAAGGTCAAAAACACTTGCTCCATGTGTCTTGATAAGGATATGCTGCCTTCTTGTCAGCATCAGTCACTGTCTGGTAGACTTATTACTATGCCTATTCAGTTTCAGCCTCCCCGCTGGATTCATGCCAAAAGAATGGGGAGCTGCAGTAAATATCCTGTTTCTCAAGGGGAAACCCACTACTGATCAGGGAAACTATAAAACTATAAGCCTCACCAACCTTATATTCAAAGTAATGGGATGCATTACAATGGAACTTAAGGACACAGACATTTTAAAGCCCTGGACTCAAGCCACATTAAGTATGTGAAAGGCAGTTTTTGCCTCTTGAATCTGACAGTCCCCTTTGGACATGTCAGTGTGATGCATTAGATTCTGGCAGAGTGGTTAAGACTGCCTACCTGGATCTGACTAAGGCCTTTGATACCACACCCCATTTTGGCATGATCAAAATTCTAATCAAACTAAATATAAACCCCAAACTGACTAAGTGACAGAACTCAAATTGTACCATGTTAACATGATGAAACCTTACCATGATAGGGAGGCCCTTGTGCTGAGCATTTACAGTGGATTGCAGGAGGAGTCTGAGAGAAGGGGTAGCAATGTCCCAGCAGCTATCTCCTACCCAAGTTTGAGAAATCCGAGCAGTGTTGCAGGAGTTTGGGGGCATGTTTAACAGGAAACCAGGGAGCACCCACCTGGTGCAGCACCAGGTGGATACAGGACCCCAAAGGCCTATCAGGCAGGCCCCTTATAGGTTGCCTGAGAGAGTCAAACAGACTCTGAGGGAGGAGGTACAGGAGATGTTGGAACTAGGGATGATTCAAGAGTCCAACAGTCCCTGGGCTTTGCCAGTGGTACTGGTGCCAAAGAAGGATGGCAGCACCAGGTTCTGTGTGGATTACAGGAAATTAAATAGTCACACAGAACCGGATGCTTACCCCATGCCTAAGACAGATGAGGCCCTAGAGCAGCTGGGTGGGTCTAAGTATCTTACAACCATTGATCTTACCAAGGGTTACTGGCAGGTGCCCTTGACTCCCAGTGTTAGAGAGAAGTCAGCATTTGTGACTCCTTGTGGCTTGCATAAGTTCACAAAGATGCCCTTTGGGATGAAGAATGCCCCAGTGACTTTCCAGAGGCTGGTAGATGATATCTTAGCAGGAGCAGGAGGGTTTGCCCTTGCTTACATGGATGATATTGCTATCTACAGACATTCCTGGCAAGAGCACCTTCAGCATATCAGGGAGGTGCTGTGCAGACTACAGAGGGCAGGGTTGACCATTAAGCCGAGCAAATGTCAGGTGGGTATGGTAGAGGTCTCCTACCTAGGACATAGAGTGGGGAGTGGTAAGATAAGGCCAGAATCTGCCAAAGTGGAAGCCATTCAGGTATGGCCTGTACCTGTTACCAAAAAGCAGGTGAGGGCATTCTTGGGGACAGTAGGGTACTATTTTTTTATTTTTTATTTTATTTATTTATTTATTTAACATTTGTTGACCGGGAATGTCCGACTAGGTTCCACAGATCCTGTTTTCAGAGAAATGCTCCAGTCTTTTATCTGAATGTGGGAGGGAAACCGAGACCCGGGGGGAGAAACCCATAGACGCAGGGAGAACATGCAAACTCCACACAGACTACAGAATGTTTGTTCCCAATTATAGCACCATAGCTGCTCTCCTCACAGACCTGACAAGGAAGAGTAGGACAGATAAGGTAGTGTAGACCCCAGCATGTGAGCAGGCATTTCAGAAGCTTAAGGAAGCTTTGGGAGGACCCCCTGTGTTAGCCAGTCCAGACTACAGCAAAGACTTTGTTGTGCAGGTGGATGTTTCAAACTATGGGGTGGGGGCTGCACTTAACCAGATTTCATCAGAGGGAGAAGAGCACCCAGTGGTTTATCTCAGTCTCAGGCTCCAACCCAGGGAGGAATGCTATGCAGTGGTAGAAAAGGAATGTCTAGCCATAGTGTGGGCACTACAGAAACTTCAGCCTTATCTGTATGGAAGAAAATTCACTGTGATGACAGATCACAACCCTCTAATATGAGTAAAGTAGAGTAAAAAGTAAACTTCGGACTCAACACGACTCAGCAAACACTTTAAACAAAAGTCTGTATATTTTATTGGGTAAGCGCTTTCGCGTACCTTCCTGTACGCTTCCTCAGACCATGAATATTACAACAAACTAACAGCTTTTTATACAATGACATAACACACTTGATTGTTCAATAACAATTAAACACAATAGGCAATTCAATAAAACAATTAAAACAACAGCATTAAAGGGGCATACTCTAAGAACACGTGTACAAAAACAACTTGAATTCAGATATAAACTAAAAGGATGGTAAACCATCACTATATAATAAGTAAATTAACTTGTAGCATGTATATTAACCAGAAAAACTGAGGGCAACTCAAACATATTGCTAGCAAATAAATATTAATTTAAAATTGTATGAATGTGTATAAATATGTAAGAATATTAGTATAAATATATTAATGTAAATAAATATATGAGTATTATTAAAAAATTTTTTTAATAAATATGCTAATAAAAATAAAAAATGAAAATATATTAATGTAAATGAGTATATAAATATTGTGAAAAAGTTGCCTAGATATCTGTATATAAGCATCAATAATGGTTATATATATTGTATGTAAAATACATGTACAAGGAGAAATAGAAAAATAGAAAACCCTCTAATATGGTGAAACAGAGCCAGTCAGCAAAATGCCAAGTTACTAAGATGGAGTCTGGGGTTGCAAGCATATGATATGTCAGTGCAGCACCGCAGTGGGAGTAGCAATGCCAGTGCAGATGGGCTCTCAAGAGAGGGAATAGGGTGAATTACACCCAGATAGACCTGACACTCTCAAGCACTTGAAAAACTTACTTGAGTTCCCTGGGGGGGAGAGATGTAACAATTGGGGAGAGATAGATGAAGGCTGCCAGCCTAGTCAAATAGAATTTGACATATAATTCTGGCATTTGTAAATAAATGTAAAATACAGGCATGTTTTTTGAGTGTAAAAGAATACTGTGAAATGTGGAACTGCAAAATATGTGACAACATTGCACTCTACTGGCCCACTGAAGCATGTTGTGACCCTTTCATGTTAGAATTTGGCTCCAGTGTGTCTGGATGAAGGTTTCATGCCCATTGTTTTAAGGCTAAAGTTTATGACCAGAATTTACATGTGGAAGGTGCTTTATTGCTCTGGTTTCTGCTAGAGTGTATACGTGAAATGCCTTTTATTGTTGTAAGTGTCTGAGCAGGTGTTAGATTGCTAAATAATGCAGTTTGCTTGCCTGGAAAAACCTAAGTGTCAACATGATGTAATTTGGGAGGGACCCAGCAGACATGTTTGTTAGTAATCAAAACAAAACTGGAAAGCAGAACCAAGCTGGATAAAAACGGCACGGACTGTTTTATTCAAGGTAAGCGCTTTCAGCTAAGCAAATGCCCAGCCTTCATCAGACAAAAGTCACTCCACACAGCTCTATTTTTATATAAAAAAGTAGTTCACATTCATTAATCGTTAATAAACCAATCACTGTCATGAATCAATTTAAAATGGTTACACCTATAATCATCATATTATAAAACCTTCCTTTCTTAATCTTTTTAGTCAGTGTCAAACAAATGTTTACTCAAGAAGCACCTATTCATACAAAAAACAGATATAAAGTGTATATAATACAACAAAGTTACAAGCTACATTAAAAAAAAAAACACACTCAATAGCATAAAAAACTGAATGCTTAAGGATAGTAAAATAATTAAATATATTATTCAAAGAGAAGCTGTCTCACATTAAAATTGTTATAAAATGCTATACAAATTGCCAGATAGCATTTACCTAAGAAGAGCTTTAAGTTTAAGCACACACTTTATGGATGCAAAATCATTTAACCCTGGGGGGAGATGAGCACATGTTCTAATTTGCCAAAATAACTCTTGCTCTTCCAGATACAACTGCCAGGGTCCTCCTCTTATATCATTTCTAACCTGGTACAACACACAAAATACAAAACAATGATCCGGGAAATCTAAAATGTGCCTAGCAAGTGCATTTGTGAGGTCCTTCCTACCTATGGCATACAGGTGTTCATAAATTCTTTTCTTTATTTTTCTCTGTTTTGCCTATATAGAAGGAAGGACATTTCTCACATAAAGCTACATATATTACTCCCTGTGTATCACAGTTGTAATTACCCTTGATAAAATAATTTTTCCTGTTAATGTACACTTTCTTATCATTGTGAATAAATTTACATTGTGGGCACATACCACATTTTTGCATACCCTTTATTTTATCTTTTGGTTTATCTCGACCATTTCAACAAGGTTTTTGAGGTTAATACCCTTCGATATGTATTTTGGAAATGTACCCAAAACCTTAACTAGAGCTCTGTCTTCTAGTATGTTGCTCCAATTCTTAGCCACTACTTTCCTTATAAATTTAAAGTCCACACTGTATGTGAACAAAAAGTTAATTCTAGGGTGAACAGGAATCCGTATTCATGATGTCATTATTAGCTCTACCCATCAAACCTCCACCCAACAAAGGCTTAAAATGCCCAGTGGTCCTTTTGCCCTGAACTTCCTGCAACGTCCCCACAATAAGACTGTCAGGATACCCTCTACTCAGAAACATTTTACTGATATTGTCACATTCCTCAATGAAATCAGTATCATCTGAGATCATTTTGGCAGCCCTGACAAATTGCCCTTCACTACACTCCTTTTTTGATGGAAGGGTGACAACTAGAAAAATGGAGATAACTATTTGAATGGGTTGGCTTTCTGCAAATTAAAGACTTAAATTTATTATTAGTTTTGTCCTTACAGATTTTAACATCCAAAAAGTTCATTTCATCAACTCCTATGGAATACGAAATTCTAGAAAGTCAGTCATTCCAGAAATATTGTCAATAAACTCAGGGATAAGATTTTGCGGGCCCTTCCAGATAAAACACATGTCATCTTGGTATCTAGTATACCAAGTGACATGTTGTTTACAGTTCACTATTGAACAGCCAGTTACGTTCCCAAAACGCCATAACGCTATTAGCAAAACTACACCCACAGGGTGACCCCATGGCAATTCCTATATTTTGGAGAAAAAACTGGTCTTTAAAAACCAGAAAGTTGTTTGATAACACTACATCTAGTAGAGTTTCCACTAGGTACATCTGTATATTGGTGGCTTTTTTAGCTAACATGAAATTTCTTGTCCAGTCAATACCTAATTGGTGAGGTATAACTGTATAAAGATCTTTAACATCTACCACCAAAAGATCACATCGAATGGTATTCAATTTTATTAAAATTCTCCAAAATCCCAGGAATCTTTACAGATCTGAGGTTCCCCTGGATGTATGGTTTAAGGATACCATCAATATACTTGGCACAAGCATAAGTAATAGAACCCCGTCCGTCCACTATGGGCCTTAAAGGGGGATCAATTAGATTTTTGCGAATTTTGGGTGTGCCAAAAATGATAGGAACCTTTGGTGCTGGCATGGACAAATAGTGAAAGGTGTTACAATCAATACTACCCTCTAGAAAGAGATCATCCAACACTCCCCTGATTTTCTTATAGGCTACATGCACTTCATTAAGACTGGATCCCAAATATGTATCAGATTGTAAATGCATGAGGATTTTGTTTTCATACACATATTCATCCATGAAAACCAGACCCCCACCCTTATCTGGTTTCATGACTCTAACATTACATTCGTTAAGAAGTGAGATGAAATCTAATTCATGTTTGGATATGTTACTTCTTATTCTCAAATCCTGTATGTTATTATTAAGTCCAACCCTAAAATCAATGTCACATAGTTTTTCAAAAATATTCAACCCAGAATGCAGAGGTGGGTTGAATACACTTGACACTCTAAAAGAATTAAGAAATGCAGGTGTATTTCCCAAAGACACAGCCAAATTCAGCTTACGGACATACAGTTTAAGATCTATAAGTGTTTTTACAAGATCACTCCTTTTATCTGGAATGAATGACAAACCTTTTGAAAAAAAGTCAATCAGGGGTTGCTCAACAGTTAAAACAGTGTAATTATATATCTTAAAGTCACTACGTTGGGTTGTAAGGATCTCAGGTCCTATCTCTAAAGGATATGTCATCTCCTCCGTTGGTTTCCTTTTCTCTTTTTCTGTGTTTGACCCCTCTTGTTCAATCTGGTATTGTTGTCCTGGATGTTCCTGTCCCTGGGAAAACCCTGCTCATTATCAATATGAGCAAATTCCTGATTTTGGTTTTGACCATGTGCATTAGTTGAATTATTTTGGCCCCTAATACGTTCACTTCTGCGCACAGGCATTTGTTCTTGATTAACATTATTAGTATCTGAAGTAGTAGAATTTTTAGACTTTTCACCTCCCATAGGTGAATTCTGTACTACCAAAGGGGGAGGGGGGTAAGCTTTATTGTTTGCATAATCTGACAAGTCTCTGTCCATTTTACGTTTTTTGTTAAGAACCAGTTTAGAAATAGAAGCTTCAATACTTGAGAAAATTCTCAGATAGTCATATTTATATCTCAAAAAATCATTGTCTTGCACCAAGCTAGACTCCAAAACTTCAAGTTCCTCTTTGAGACCAATAATCTCAGTTCCATAAAAATTAATTAAAGACAGCAAAAATTCAAAACCCTGTTTATCAAAGAGGGTTAAAAGTTCTTGATGGAAAACAGAATTGCATAGCAAACCTGCAGGATAATGCCACTGGCGTAAGCCCTTAGGCACAACTTTCTTCGTGATACATTCCTGCAAGTAAGCAACTTCTAGTTGCAATTTTTTACAACGAAACAATTTGTGGTCAAAAGTATACAATCTGTCAACAAAGTTACTCACCAACCGCTCACTGTTCGTGGCTGTCCCCTCTGAATCATTAGATACTTGAAAAAAATCTTTTTTACCCAAGAAGTTAGCCATTGTAGGTAGAGCAGCAACATTATTAACTTCATTAATGTTTTACGATAACTCATTAACTGGACCGTACGAAACCTCTCCACTACGTCTCCTGAAGTTACCACTACAATTTGGCTGCCCAGAAGATGCGTTAGCATTATTAACTTGTTGGGAAGTACGCTGATTCACCAGACGCACTGCAGGGAAACCGGTCGTTTCAGAATTACCTCTGGAAACTGCAACTGAGTCAGCATGGTTCCCTTGAGTACACAATTCCACCTTTTGCGATAACGCTTCCACTCTATTTAAAAGCAAGTTGACTAGAGTGGTCAAATTTCCTAAAGCATTCTCTTCATTTGAATTATTGGTAAGAATAACTTCTCGCTCCTTGTCTTGCGAGAATAACAGCTGTGAATTAGTCCCATTATGCCCTCTCTCCATTCCAGCTTCTGTATTTCCACTAGCCATTACAAAACAAACTAATATACACTCAAACTGTTTAAAACAAAAACCAAAACAAAACTGGAAAGCAGAACCAAGCTGGATAAAAACGGCACGGACTGTTTTATTCAAGGTAAGCGCTTTCAGCTAAGCAAATGCCCAGCCTTCATCAGACAAAAGTCACTCCACACAGCTCTATTTTTATATAAAAAAGTAGTTTTTTATGCTATTGAGTGTTTTTTCTTTAATGTAGCTTGTAACTTTGTTGTATTATATACACTTTATATCTGTTTTTTTTGTATGAATAGGTGCTTCTTGAGTAAACATTTGTTTGACACTGACTAAAAAGATTAAGAAAGGAAGGTTTTATAATATGATGATTATAGGTGTAACCATTTTAAATTGATTCATGACAGTGATTGGTTTATTAACGATTAATGAATGTGAACTACTTTTTTATATAAAAATAGAGCTGTGTGGAGTGACTTTTGTCTGATGAAGGCTGGGCATTTGCTTAGCTGAAAGCGCTTACCTTGAATAAAACAGTCCGTGCCATTTTTATCCAGCTTGGTTCTGCTTTCCAGTTTTGTTTTGGTTTATGTTTGTTAGTAATGTTTAAATACTATTTCTCACAAGAGACTTGGAGCATTTTGACTTTGGATATCTAACTCAGCACTCTGCCTAAGCTCACATGTAAGTTTTAGCACTGTGATTTCTTGTAGGAATAGTTAAAGCTAGTAAAGATTAATTAGGTATTTTTCTTTGAATTTAGACCTGTCCTAGTGTATTATTTTAAGTTTCTGTGTGATCTCTGAACTCTTAGATATCTCTGTGGTATAGCAGTTTTGTCTTGTGTTTTAATTATTTATTATTAAATATTTTTAAAACCTTTACCTGTGGCTGGTTTATGTAGAGATAAATTATGCTTTAGAGTACATTATATATTTATAGAGTTTACTGTCTAAGCCCTTCCAATAAGCCTAGACTGAATAGTCACAATACCATTGGATAATAATATTGCACAATAATAATTGGACACCATTTTAAGGGCCTTTTAGTAGCTGATATTATGAGCTGGGTGGTGGCAGGGATTACTACCATATGGTCTGGGTAAAAGGGGCACAGCTGGAGAATCTGTGTCAGCCTTTCCCAGGAGTGTCTGTGAAGTTGTATAAATACTTATCTCAAAGTGTGTATATGTTGTGTCAGCTACTTGGGCAGGGACACGAAGCACTGGTTGGACAGTGAGGGTACTGGAGGTTTTAGCTTGCCCAGCTAGGCTGAGACCTGGACCCTATAGCTGTGCCAGTGGGGAGTCTTATTGGGGACCTGGTGAGCAAGGGAGCAACCAGCCACTGACTGACTGTGATCTCTGTGTGCAATTAAGGGAAATTTTATTTTACTGTGTGTATTAGTTATCCTTTCCTCTCTTCTATGAGATGACCTCCCTGGTGTTAGTGGTAAGGATTGAGGCTCCTTGATTGCTGGGTCAGGGCACGGTTGTCACAACTATGTATCTACTACTGTGAGGGAATCATTTTACTTAGCAGAGAAATCACCAGGATATTTCTTCCAGATCTAAGGAGGTTATTATCCCTCTCTACTTCTCCCTCATCAGAGCCATAAATTGTGAGTAATATACTTTTCATCAAACAGGAAAGAGAAAATAATATTTTATTTTAATTCTGATTAAATATTTAAGTTGCACTTGTGGTGACCTGTGTGGTGATACTTCTTTGTACTGTTCTGTTTTTTTCCATGTTTTTTCCAAAAAGTTTTCTGTTTGCACTTTTTAGTTTGTTCTGTGACCTTAGTCTTGCAGCTTAACCTGCAGTTGTGAGAAGATTGTGTTTCTACATTATACCACTCAGCTTTCTCCACAAGCAGAATTACTTGTAAAAATTAGCTGTTTATATTTTAAACCCTGTTGGACCTTAGTCTTGTAGTTTCATTCACAGTTGCAGGAAAACTGCTGACTACTGTCAGATTTAAACCTTATTTAGCCATTTATTGCTGATTTTTTCATAAACAGTGTTACTGGTAAATTTATGCACAGTCTGTTGTCTTAAACTGTACAAGAATTACAGTATTGAGAGTATTGTATTTTCTGCTCCAGGATTTGTGGGTCAGTAATTTTACAGTTGGTAATATTTCAGTTTTGCTCATAGTTTTATATTCTACTTATCATTTACCTGCTTAAAGTTACATTCCAGTACCTTTCTGTTCCCCTGTTCTTTGTGTCTGTCTAACCACCCACTGAAACATTAAGCTAAAGTCTCTGAAAGAGCCACAGTATTGGCTTTATTTTTTTGGACTCCCCTGTAGCTAGCCTGCTTCTTCCTAGAATTCTCTGGCCTCCATCCATTTTGATAATTGTTTTTCCGAAGTCCCTCCCTCCCATCTTATATTGCTATCATGTGTTGTATAAGCTATCTAAATGCTCTTCCCACCCATTGTTTTCCATAGATCCGTGATATTGAGTACCTACACAGCAAACCAGTATTACTCTTGAGTAAACCTCTTTTACTGCATGTTGCCTCCTGCTCATTTTCCCAGAGCTCAGCAAAGCTTGGTATCCTAGCCTGTTTTCTAGAAGTGTTTTACTTGTATGAAATGCCATCCAGGCAAAGCTAAGTATTTTTGACTGCAAAATTGCACTTTGAGTGATTGCCACTGTTTCCTGCTTTTATCTGTGGATTTCATTGCGTTTTTTGTAAAAAAAAATGCTTTTCCTCTCACTGTTACTGCTGTAAGACTGTCTTGAAATTACCTTCAGTGAGGGATTTCCAGCTAGTTGTTTAATTGGTTTGGGGTTATACTGCACTTGTGGGTCTCCTCTACTGTGTTTTAACATTAGGAAGACAGGGTTTATTTGTCCTGTGGAAAGAGGTGTTTGTTGGTCTATCTACGTTGGGAAAGACACAAAATGGCTCATAAAGTAGTTGTTTTATTGCCCCGAGGGCTCACTAACTAGTATTCTATTTTTTCTGTGTTGCTATAACTGTGTTACATTTGAACAGAGCTGCTCACCGTGCAGTAGCAGTTAGCAGTGCCCTGTACAGCAGCAAACTCCTGAAAAGCAAGTATTCCCTGTAGAATGGTCCACAAAACTGTAACCTGTAAAGCTGTAAATGTAGAGCAAATGCCTTTAGCACTGACAATCTTACAGCAGATAGCTGGGCTTTGAGTGGCAATACCTATAGATTTAGTAGAATTCAGTATTGTGTAAACATTAAAGTTAGTACAATTTAGTACTATTTAACACAACCTGCCCAAATAAAGCATCTTTATTAGTCTGCAACAACAAAGAACCCTTAAAAGCCTTCTAATATCAACACACCACCCTCTTGTAGCTCGCCAGTCAAAGGACTGGACAGCATGGATATACAATTTCCTAATTTTTCTGTAGCCAGCTTTGTGGATATAGGCATCTTGAGACAATGAAGCAATTGTCTCATATGTTTACTGAGAACTACTTAATCCTTAAAGAAACAGACACCATATGTGAAAGGTGTACTTACACAATGACACTGGAGGCTAAACTCTCGCATGCAAATGTACATCAGATTGTCAAACCCACTCCCACAACACCTACCTCACATAGACTAATATATGTTGAGGTACTTAATAATTCTTCCAAATTAACAAAGATTGCCTAGGCCAGCCATTGGCAGATATGCCTTAAAAACAACACCACAGTAACAGTATGATTCCATCATAATCCATGTAATTGTAAACGAACCAAGACGTACTTCCTTGGGCTATATGAACAGAGACGTTATGGAGATCTCAGACTATATTGGTCAGGCTGGTATGAGCGTAGCATTAAACTGCATGTTACTACCACTTAGGATGATGCCACAATATGAGCAAAAGATGATTGATTTTAACAATTGGCTGTCTTTCTGGTGTCATTTTAAGGGGATACAATATTTGTCAGTTTGAGTTAACAGTCCACGTTGCTTTGCCAAGAATTGTCTGCACCTGTCCCCTATAGGCTTTTGAATGCTGTCTAAAACTTTAACCACCCCTGTATAGTGCATTTTTTAGGCAATGCCAAATTGACAAACCTACCAACATGGCAAAATCAACTCATCTGAACATCATGGTTTTACAGCTCAATGCCAAGAGCCTAAATAAAAATCTATACGCCCTCAAAACCCTATCTGTGAAGTTACTGAGACATGGTTTAAAGCTGAAGAGAGTACCCCAGCAGTGTAAGGTTTCAGTGGCTTCTACACTTTTGATCCAGTCACTGCACAGACAAGGGCTAATGGTGGAGGTGTCTCAATATACATCAGTAATAATCATATCTCTAGGCTTGTCAAACAGGATGACATGCTGGAATTCCTCCATGTGTAGCTCACCATAGAAAATCCCATTCCATATCCTACACAGCTATAGCTCAGTCTCTGTATGTCCCAAGAAGCTCACAATGCATACTTGGATCTACTGGAGACTCTTGCCATCCAGCCTAACACCCTACTCATAAGAGACTTTAATTGCCTCCCTCTAGAGTGGGAAACCTACATATCCTCAAATCTATAGGCACATAGAGTTCTGTATTTCATAAATGTGAATATCCTTAACCAAAACTGAATACACTACTAGAGGTTCCAACATACTGAACCTCATACTCACAAACATGGGAAAATGTTACACCCTCCTCTCCGATGTCTCATCCTCCCTGGAAAAGTCTGACCATAAAGCTCAACCATAGCAATAGCTGCATAGAGGCTGCTGTACCTATCAGAAGTAAGCCCAGAACTACCCTAGAAACAAACTGCCCTGGTGGCATCCCACATTAAGCATGATATACAACACAAGGAAAAGATTATGGCAAAAATCAGGAAGGGTAATTCCCATTAAGATAAAATCTCTGTCATCAAACTAAATAGGCAACTAAGAGAGCTAATTAGGTCAAACAAATCCAACTTTGAGGCTAAGATAGCCTCCCAGATAAAGAATAATTCTAAGGCCTTCTTCAGCTATGTCAGAAACCCCAAGGGCATCACTTAGCAATGTGCTGAACTTGTGGTTAATGGTGCCACATTCACTAAGCCTGGTGATATAGCAAACCTGTTAGCAGGCAAATTCAGTTCCATCCTTAACCCCCTCCCTGTTACACCCAACCATTTCTCAAGAAATACCCTCAAACATAACCCTCTCCTGCTATAACTAGTATGTACTAGCAGCACTCAGTAAAATCAAGAGCACAGCCTCAACAGGCCCAATAAAATCCAATGACTTTTCCTGAAGTCTAAAATCTGACTTATCAAGACTCCTGGAGCAGTAGCGTAGCTAAGGTGGGTATAGAATTGCAACTGCCCTGGGCAAAGTATTGAGGGGGGATGCAATTAGCTGATCCAATCTCTCTTTAATGAAATACCAGCTTTTAAAAGCCGGTATTGAATTTGTGGTCAAACCTGAGCACTGTAGTTCTCCGTGTGTGATAACTGTAGCAACTGCTCGCTACAGTTTAAAAGTAAAAAAAAACTTTTTTTAAACTAAAATCAGAGCACTGCAACACTCCAAGCAGGCAGAGTATAAGCTGTAGTAACTGTTTGCAACAGTTTAAAAAGAGGATTTTTTTTATTAAATGAATTGAAGGAGGGTTGGAGGCAAGGCACAGAAACTGGCCTAAATGGCTGGGGCAGGAGAGAGGAAGCTGTTTCATGCATCCGGTCACTGGGTTGGTGTGCCAATAGTACATCCAATTTTTTTTCCTATTCATTTCAAGAGTGTGTGTGTGTGTGTGTGTGTGTGTGTGTGTGTGTGTGTGTGTGTGTGTGTGTGTGTGTGTGTGTAGGCGGGGGGAGGCTTATGATCAGCTTATTACATTTTTTTTTACTTGAAGAACTGAAGGGGTGGGGTGCTTATAGTACTGGCTCAAGGTGCTAGTAGTGCCAGCTATGCTTCTGTCCTGGAGTCAATATTTAACTATAGTCTTAAAACAGGATTTGTGCCATGAGAATGGAGGACTGAGATGGTCATCCCCCTTCATAAGGGAGCACCTTTCAACAAATCCTAGAAACTTTAGACCCATTAATCTGACTAGCCTTATTTGCAAAGCTATGGAACAAATCATCATGGAAATTATCAACAAGGACATAGGAGACCTCCAGACAATGCATCTGTCCCAGTTGGCTTTGTCAAAGGAAGGTCATGCTTACTGAACCTGGTCGACTTCTTTGAAAAGGTCATTAAGGCAATGGATGAGGGGAAAATGGTACATACTGCATACCAAGATCTGGTTAAAGAATTTGATACAATACCACAAATGGGCATTGCCACAAACATGGAATGAGGCATAAACCCCTTTATAGTACAGTGGTTTGCTAATTGGCTCATAGATAGGATCCAGTATCAGTGAGGCTACATCGTCAAAGAGGCTGGTCACAAGTGGAGTCACTCAGGGCTTTGTGCTGGGCCTGATCCTCTTTGGCATTTACTTCTCAGAGGTCAAAGCCAGTGTCAAAGACCCCTGGCTGACCAAGTTTGCAGATGATTTCAAACTAGGAGTAGTCATTGAATCTCCCCAAGTCCAGAACACCCCTTAGGAATGTCTAACACAGACAAACAGACATTTGGTGCCAAACCCATGGCTTAAAACTCACAACCAAGAAATGCATTATAGTACCTTTTTTGAAGTTAATCTCCCTAGGTAACTACACCATCAATAAAATGCCCCTAAAAGTTGATACTAGTCAGTTATCTGGGAACTCATGTAGATAGTAACCTGGCCTTTGACCAACATTTGTCCAAGGTAGTAAGAAAATCCTTTTATGTTGCTAAACTTATAACTAAATGCACTGCATCTAGGTCCAGAGAGGCCATCGTACCACTGTACTCGGCCATCATCAGACCCATCATAGAGTATAGAGCACCGTTAAGTATACAACTGACCAGACACATGCAGCAACTGGAATGTCCACAAAGGTTCCTTACAAAATGAATACAGGGAGTAAACACAATGTTCTGCACTGATCACCTCAAAACCCTGTCCCTTTAATCAGTATAATACTGATGCCTGAGTAGTAATCTGCCTGATATACAAGACATCCCTAGATCCTGTTTTGATGAACCTTTTGTACATCCACAAAACAAACAGCATCAAGACTACTACATAAAAAAATCTGAATTTTACTTTAGTCATAAATAGGACATGTTGGAGAGATAGGTATGTTTCTCAGAGAATACCCATTCTCTGGAACAAGCCCTCCATCCATGCGATGCCGAGTTCCTCCATAATCCTATTTAAGCTTAACTTGGACCAATGAACAAGTGATTGGAAATTCACCCCTGGTCTGGTCCCTATGTCTCTGATAGACAGAGGCAGCCAGAAAATCACTCCTATATAAATCAAATTTGTGGGTCACATATGAGTTGCACAACTTGATTTATAAGGGCCCTAGTGGTGATTAGCCTAGTATACACCTATGAACCTATAAAGAATGGGAATGTTTCTCAGAGAATACCCATTCTCTGGAACAAGCTCTCCATCCATGCGATGCCGAGTTCCTCCATAATCCTATTTAAGCTTAACTTGGACCAATGAACAAGTGATTGGAAATTCACCCCTGGTCTGGTCCCTATGTCTCTGATAGACAGAGGCAGCCAGAAAATCACTCCTATATAAATCAAATTTGTGGGTCACATATGAGTTGCACAACTTGATTTATAAGGGCCCTAGTGGTGATTAGCCTAGTATACACCTATGAACCTATAAAGAATGGGAATATCTTTTTTGAGTTATGTAGGCAACTTTAAAGTGTTTTCTCTTTTCTGTTTCCTACAGACTCTTGAGATATGACCCCTGTCAAGCCTACAGAGCAAAAAGGACCCAGTCCGATGTGACCTGCTGCACATCTGTAAAACTAATAACACCCTAAACACTGCTTAATAGAGCTTAACTACTAGTGAAACATAAATGGTACCTGCTGGCAAGACAGATGTGTATCCCAGGGAATCCCTCCATTATGGAATAGACTTCCTTAGAATAGATATGTATCCCAGGGAATCCCTCCATTATGGAATAGACTTCCTTAGAATATAAAGCAAAATAGTTGCATGACATTCTCTTAGTGTAACCTGTATGAATGGATGGTCAGCTGTAAATAAAGAACAAAAAGCTACCACACAGAAAATATGCTTTTCCCAAGAATCGTACACAACAAGCTGGAAATTTCCACCAGTAAATCAGTCAGTAACACAGCTGAAATTCTGCACAACTCTTAGTAGCTAGTTAAGTGCTTTTGTCTGTTGAACATCATGAGTTCTGATGATGTTTTTATTTCTCAGTTTTTTGGCACACAGATTTGGGTTTCTGTTCTCTTTTGGTTAATTGTAATTACATCCCAGGTCTGGCCTCTCAAATCCTCATTGAAGGGAATTAAAACTAGGTATAAATTAGTCAAGTCACTGGGTACCTATGATTTGGGATATTGTGGCTAGGACACTTATGGTCCTAAGGATCAACAACCTAGTATTAACCTACGAACCTACTCAACTAATAATATCATATATAATTGGCCCTATATTGGAATACTCCTAGCACCTGGATGAGCAATCATTATTTCCTGTCAGATGTAGTTAACTTAGTAACATGGAATGTTATGGTGATAGTGACAGCTCCTAAAAAAGAGCAACTCGAGACTACCTATTGCAGGAAATGAAACACAGGGAGGAGACTATGTCTTTTCTGCAGAAGGGATAGGTCAGCTGTATGTCAATGTGCAAGAGAAGTGTTGCTCTCCTGGTTAGACAGGATTTAGGCTAGGAAATGCTCAGACTAATTTCAGAACAACTTAGTACAAAAGCTATTCTTAATGTTGGAACCCAGAAAGAGAGTTTTATAATTAATTTCTATGGGCCCTACAAGGGTGAGGTCTGTACTTTGAGAGATATATTAGACATCTTATAGACTTTTAGATGGGTGCATACTTCAGTCACGCTGGGGGCACTTTAATGCTGTGTCAGATCCATGTTATGCTCAGGTCCCAAGGGGAAAGGTTCTTCTTCTGAAAGTTTCTATGCTTTGCTAAGGTTTAACTAAGAATTATTATTTTTTGATGTATGAAACATCTTACCACTTTGAGTGGAAAATTGCAGTAAGTAGAATGACTAATGTAACAAGTTGGCTGAACTGCTGGTTGCTGATTCCACATTTAGTTCAGGTCAGTACAAAGAATCATTGATCCACTTAGCTTCCATAACTGATTATAGTTTATTTTTTTCTCAGATTGATAGGGCTCAGGATGTAAGTCACTAACTAGAAAATGGAGGCTTGACTCATTGCTTCTGAAGAGAATGGATGATGTCACAAGCTTTAGGGAACAGATCCAACACTACTGGGAAAGGATGGATAGAAGGAAGGGAATACATGCTGATAATTTGTTTACTAAGGTCATGGAAGTACAAACAGATTACTATGGGATGCTGTAGAACACACCTCTGCAAAGACATAAAAACACTTAAAAGACAATGTAGGGCCACTAAATTTCAGCATGTGCAGGGCAGATGGGACAGATACAAATTGCTCCACTCACTCTCAGCTTAGCATTGATGGATATCTTCCTCAATATACGTCATTAGAGCAGGGAGTGAAGCAAAGGTGTCCTCTCTCAACTTCTAAGTTTTTACTGGATGGTGAAGTTTTGCACTTGATATGAGGGATAAAACTGCAAGGATAAGTATTGGTCTAGGATCCCCAGATCCTTTAACAGCAAGCTCCTGCATTACTGATTGTGTGCTCTGCTTTGGGAAATACAAAGGACAATGTGCATGTTACAAATGTTCCACTGGAACATTTTGGGTCCCTGTTAGGTTTGAGAGTTAACTATAACAAGTCCTACTTTATTTATTTTAGTGATGTTGGTGAAGTGGAGGTTCTTGCTGTTCCAGAATAGCCAAACCTGATGGCCACACAGGTAATCATGTAGGGATGAAGCTTGTCAAGAAAAGAGAGGAACTAATAAAATGGAATTGGCCTCCTGTCATTGAGATGGGTGCTAGGCAGATGGAAATCTTTAGTTCTGCTTCTAGTGAAAATCAAAGATGATGATTCTGTCTAAATTTATTTAATTTGGGGGAACCTTTCCCATCTCTTTCTTTGCTCCCAGATAAAAGCATTACTGAAGATAATGACTTCACTGTTAAAATCAAAATCATCCATGAGTTCTGTCTGAGTGACAGCAAAGCTCTGGGTACAGTTTAAGGCAGTCTACTGTCATTGGTAGAACATGGTTTGGGATTCATGAGGTATGAAGGATAAGGCTCTGGCATTGCTAGGAAAGTTCACCGGACACTGTTTTGGAGTTTGGTTATTGGGACAGGGTTTAGACTTTCCCCTCAGGTTATGATAAGAAGTAGACAGTTATGGATGCAGGACTGGGTCCAGGCAGGTGTAATCTGTTAGAGAAATTTAGTGCATCCAGATGTTGGTGTTTAACCATTTAGTCAAATTTGACCATTTGTGATGTTAAGGACTTTAACCCACCAGGCCTGTCAGTCAACAACTGCTTCTATAAGTTCTTTCAAAGTCATATTCATTCATTACTTCAGTAATGCTGGCCATTTACTTTAGTCTCTGTCACCTCTTCTTCCTTTACCTGCAGTCTTTCTTAGCATCAGTGTCTTCTCTAGTGAATCATGTCCAGATGTAGAGATGATAAAATCAGTAAGCAAAAGAGAGTAGTACTGATGGAACTGAATTCATCCTCAAGTCTCGGTGTGTGCATTCAAGAGGTGGACCCTGTTTTTACAAAATCTCACCAAGATGACACTGATATATAGACTGTATTTTATACAGAATATATCATGGACAGAAGTAGGACATAAAATAAAAAAGACAGCTATGTGCACAAGTCCCAGAATACAAAAGTGCCCAATCCTTGTAGGCACACTGGTGCCAGGAATGGAAAAAAATGACAGTGTAGAATCTTCAAGACACAGAAACATTCCTACAATGTGATTAGGCCAGTCTCAAAGGGAACATGGTCCTCTGTTGGAGAAAGAAATAGTAGTTCATAAAAAATTACAAAAACTGACAGGTCTAAAAAGAGCCTGATGATAGAGTAAACAACTGAGGATAAGAAAGAAATTATGTATTGTTACTATTATGCAAGAAGCCCAGAATTTCTGGATAGAAGATATTTTTTATTTTATTTATTTAACAAGATATTCAAAAAGAAAAATACATAAAATAAACTGTCAAAAGCTTTAAATACAAATTTGTGTTTATTAATGCAACAGATTCATGAAAAACGTGTAGACCAAGAAATATTGGGTCTTTTGGAAAAATAAGTGACTGAGGAAGCTTGAAAATATGAACAACAAAATCAAGAGATTTTTGAAAGATATAAAAAAGGAACATGGACATGGGAAAGAAAGAAAGATCTGATATTGTGCAATATCTATGCAAATCAGAAAGCCAAATTAATCATACAATAAAAGCAGCTCCAAAGATATTTGAAAAGAAGTACAGGCAAAGGCACCCAGATATGGAAAATTTAACAATACAAAAAATATGAGCACAAAGGGGAATGTATAACACAATTTAGTAAAGCAGAAGTTAAACAAATAGAAGCTGAAATTAGTGAATGCCTACAAAGTGAAGGATTTAGTATAGAAAGTCTAATACAGGTCATGTCACAGCATGATGTAATAATGAGTCCCCAAAATAAGAAAGAACAGGTGGAATGGGAGACATCTCAAGAAGAAATATGGACATGGGAAAGAAAAAGAGATTTAATATGGCGCAACATGCATGCAAAGGAAAAACCAAAGCTATTCAATACAAAAAGAGCAGCACCAAGTATATCTGAAGAAAAATATAGGTAGGTAAAGGCATCTGGATATGGAATAATTTTACAATACAAAAAATAAGAAAACAAAGGGGGAAGTAAAAAAGAGGATTAGTAATGGAGAAGTTAAAGAAATAGAAACTGAAGTTATGGATTACCCATGAAGTGAAAGATTTAGTGTAGAAAATCTAACTCTGGTAACATCACAGCATGATAGAACAATGAGTCCTAAAACTGAGGAAAAACAGGTGGAACAGGAAGCATCTGATCAGTTTCCAAATGATGATACTTAGGAGCCTTCAGTGAAAAACAGTACAAAAGTTCAGTTGGAGTTCCACAGCAAGGGAAGGAACAGGAAATGGTGGCAACTCTGATACAATCAATGTTGTGGAGTGATAGGCCAATGAGTTCCCATATGAAAGAGCAATGGATGATGGAGGATGCAGCTGAACAGCATATATCACAGAAAGATGTTCTGGAACTTTCTGTAGAATGCCTGCAGGAAATGGAGAACAAAGAATGTGCCCTCAGTTTAGAAGAAAATGATCTAAGGGAAGAGTTGCTTGATTTAATGGAGATGGGAAGACATATTAAGATCAATGAAAGAAATAGATTACAGAAAATCAGTAAAACCAAAAATGTTAGAAGTCTGATAAAACAAATGAATACAGTAATCAAGACTATTAACAGAAATAGGATATATTACTATGCAGCTAAATTAATAACAGAGAAAGTTTTACCACAAAAATAAATACAGGGCAATAAGGGAAGGAAAGTGAATAAATCAAATGCTATCATGGAAGTAAGGAAAAGAGAAAACTATAAAGCAATTAAGACAATAAGTGTTACTGTTAAAAGAGTATAGAAGAGAGAATAGATCAACAAAAATATTTTGAAAGATATTAGTAATAAAAGCAACTGGCAGTATTAGAACAGACCAGGGTCTATCATATACTACTGCAAAATCATAATCAAAGATATCAGCAGAAGCAGAAAAACTTAGAAGATATGCAGCTAAATATAAAGGAAGAGTCCAAAATAAGTAATTAATTGATGATCCAAAACGTATTATAGAGAAGTGGGAAACAAAACAAAAGGAAAAGAAACACCATCAAAAAAGAAGAAATAGATACAGTTTGGAGAAATATCTATGACGATCCTGTGGAACAAAATAAAGATGTGGAATGGATAGAAGTTGTTGCAGAAACAGTAAGAAGTTCAAATATACAGGGAATAAAATGGGATGAAGTAACAATCAGATAAATTGAAACAAAATTAAGAAAAGCTCCTAAATGGAAAATCCCAGGCCCATAAGCAGTACCTAAATTCTGGCTAAAAGTATTAACATCTTTACATGAAGATTTAGCCCTGAGTAAGAACAACTTATATGTGCATCCCAGACAGACACCAACCTGGATAACAACAAGCAAAATGATACTCCTCCTTAAGAATGAACTTGCAAGCTATCCCAAAATCTATAGATTAATAACTTGCCTTCCAATGATGTATAAACTCTATAAGAAGAAAACTCAATAATGGCAATAGAACAAAAGGGTAATAAAAGAAAGTCATATGGAAGAAAGGATCATTTGTTGTTAAATAAATTCATAATGGATAATTGTAAAAAGGGAAAGAATCTAAGTATGGCCTGGAAAGATTACAAAAAAGCATTTGACTGCATCCCACACTCATGGATAAAGGACTACATAGAGATGTATAATATACACTTTACATTAATCAGCTAGATTACAGTGACTGTGAAACAGTGGCAAACCACTTTGCAGCTAAGCCATAATAAAGGACAAATTACTATCCCAGGGATAACAATTCAAAGGGGGTATTCCAGGGTGACTCTTTGTCACTGTTGCTCTTTTGTCTTGTCCTAAGCCATTAAGCTATTTAACAGTTTAGGTCATGGTTACAATTTGGCTCTGGTATCACTTATCATCTTTTTGTGGTTGATCTAAAACTGTATAATTCATCAGATGAGGAGCTAAAAGCACAAAGGCAAGTGGTCAACGCTTTCTCAGATGATATAAGAATGTCATTCGGTCTTTATAAATGTGCAAAAGTAACATTTAAAGCAGAGAAGCTGCAGCACAAAGAAAATATCAGTCTGGGACAGAAATGTGATAAAGAAGAACTTGAGCAGGAGGGAGTGTGTAAATATTTGGGAACTGATGAAGGAACTGATGAAGGATTAACAATAAAATATGAACAAATGCAAACAAAACTCAGTAAGGAATATTTTAGAAGACTAAATTTAATACTGAAAACAGCTCTGACATATAAGAACAAAGTCCAGTCTATAAACTGATTAGCTCTTCCTTTTCTAACTTAACAGTTTTGGAGTGATTGACTGCCTTCAAAAGGTATTGGATCAGTTGGACAGGAAAAAAAGAAAAATGCTTCATGCTTATCAAATGATATATAAACATGAGTGTATACCAAGATGATATATTCTTCGTTCTGAAGGAGGAATGGGCCTCCTTGAAATTGATTATATGTATAGATATATGTTTGTAAGATTGCATACATATCTGCTGACTTCATCAAATCCAAACACTGTGAAAGTTTTGAAACATGAAGAGAAAAAGTCTAACATGAACTCATTGTTAGTTTAACAGAAACAAATGGGTGTCAGGCAGGAATGGAAACCAAACCAGAAATAGATAAAAATCAAGCAGCAACTGAATGTGCAAAAAAAAAAAAAAAAGAATATAAGAAATAGGATCAGATGAGATGTCAAGAAATGTGGAATGTGGAAAACGCATAAATATAGTTCCAAGTATAGAAAATATCTGGAAAAACATCATGTTGATCAGGATATGATGCAGGAATGGTTAAACAGAAGTGAAGTTAAACCAAAAAGATGAAAGGTTAATATTGGCAGTCCAGAATAGCAGACTATCTACATGATGGTTTACAAAGTCCATTGAGTATATGAAACAGACAAATGCTGGTTCTGTAGAACAGAACTGAAAATAGTCACACATCTTGCTGGGTGTGATAAATTAAGGACAAATGCCCTGTATACCGAAAGGCATAATAATGTGAAAAGATTGTTGCATTGGGGATTATGTAAACATTAAAATATTGAAGTAGCTGAAAAGCATTGGAAACATAAGCCACAAAGTATTATAGAAAATGATGAAGTATATATCACATGGGATCACCCATTACCAACAATTCAAAAAATAGATCTGAAAAAAAAACATATATTCCATGAAAAGAAGGCCAAAGTAGCTCTGATCATTGAAATTGCCACAACCAGTGATTACAGTGTCTTTGTACAGAGACACACAAAGTCATAAAATACCAAGATTTGCAGATAGAAATTAGGGCAATGTGGAAGAAAGATAACCAGATAGTTCCAATAGTAGTAGGAGCTATGGGTCTCATAAAAAGGAATTTACAGTCATTTAACTCCATATGTATTGTAGAAGGAGTCAGTTCTGGGCATGCTGTGGATGCTGTCAAGAGCACTTTTGGCTAACATTAATTTTCACAAACTAATCGTACTTTGACTTAGGAATGGGATCTTTCCTGTCTTGGTATGAGAAACCCAAAAGGCTTGGAGAAATTAAAAAGTGAATCATGTCTACACATTATATGTCCAATGTATTTGAGTTTTAGTTATGTAGTTGCCAAACTGTTAAATTAACTGTTTGACAATTACAGAACTTAATTCACAATTACTTACCAACACTAATCCACTATACTTAGGGTTGGAACCCAAAGTGATGTAACCACCTCATTCCTACCCGCTAATATTAATGCTGTAAACATGTTTAGTCTTCTGCTTTTGGGGGGGGGTGCACTTTTAAACATGATCTTTAAGTCACTCACTTCCCATCACAAAAGGCTCAAGATGTCCTTTGGTATTGTTTCTCTAATCATTAATATCTTCAAATCTAAAAAAGGCTTTTATGTAGTCTGTATCTTTGTTGGTACTATAAGATGTATAAGTGAGTATAAAACATACCTTGGTGATACTATGTAGACATTATGATACTAAAGTCTGTTCTGTGCCAATTTACCAAAGGACCATGGAGATTCGAATAGAAGGTTGGTAAGGACAGGTTTATTGCAGTGAATATATTTTCTACATTTCATTGACTTCTTGGGAGCTGTATTTCTTACTTATTAGTAGAAATAAAAGTGGATTGTTTATGCAGTTAATGACTTCACCAAGACCTTTTCTGTGGCTTATTGACTTTCTTATTTGTGATGTTGTGATAAGGAATGGAGCTCTAAAACTAGGGCATTAATGGCAGCTTGATGATGTTCTAACCTAGGCACACCTGCTATTCACTTTTTACTTTATACTGGAGAGAGAAAATGTATGTTAAAAGGAATATGGCTAACAGTGGAACAAATAATCTATGGACTAATAGGAGAATTGAGCTTCTAGTCACTACTGTGGTGGATAAATTTGATAGGATCCAAAATTAGGGGCCTAAATTTGAGCATGTGGACCATGAGACAAGAGATGTCCACTCTGAGATCAGAGATCGAGCAGTTTAAATTATATGCTGTCTGGTCAGAGAATCATGGACCTGGAGGCTGAAGTTACTTGAAAGTGAAATTAGCCTGTTGAGATGTATCATGCTAAATGCTGCAGAGTAATTAGGAAGATCTGAAGAACTGGTGGCATAGGGAAAAACTATTCTTACTTGTACTGAAGCAGAGATTGGAAGAATTGGGATTGTTTAAACTAACTGAAAATGAATAAAGGTGATTGTAAAGATTAACAAACTGAATGGGTGCACAGAGTTGTCCAAATTGCCTCAACATCTGGTAAACTATGGTATTTAATAGATAAATACCACAGCTGCTGGACTAAAGAGTGATTGATTAGGTAGATGGCAGTCCAGAAAGGTTTAGTGTTAAAAGGTGGAAATGTTTATGTACCTGATGACTTTGTCAACACAATGCAGTAGAAACAGATGTAATTCTTCCCACCTATGTTGAATATAAGAGTAGGAAATGTTATTAACTGCCTTGTTTATTTTACAACAGTGAGTGTGGTTTGGAAAGGGTCTGTGTGTTCTGGTCCAGGTCCCTGGGGGATGTATAATAATGCAAGGTAAAGTGGCTTGGTGGTCATTGGAAACATGAGTGTAGGGAGAGCAGGTGGACATATACTACGTGTAAGATTATTTTTATTTATTTATTTTATTTTATTTTACATTTGTTGACCGGGATAGTCCAACTGGATGCACGTCCATTTTCAGTGGAGGCCCGGGGAGAAAAGCTCCAACAGAAACAATAAAAACATGTTACAAATATAATATTGACAAAGATTACATAAGCAAACAAGAAAAAACAAGTTCCACAGGTTAGTGTTAATCCCTGGTGAAAGTCAGGGGTAAATTAAACAGTAAGCTGATTGATAGATTTTACAAATTTTAGATGAGAGCTAGCCAGGCTTGATACAATGGCATAACCAGTTTAGTGCCAGATGTTGTTTGAGTCTAGTTTTAAATTGACCAAGGGAGGAGAGTAAAGTAATATCAGCTGGAAGGGAGTTCCAAGATCTGACTAGAGAGTTTGCAAAGAGAGAGTCACCAGCTGCGTTGTTAGTTCTGCTTGTCTGAATTAGTAGTCTGTTAGAGGATCGAAGCAGTCGCGGATTGTTATAGGGCGTGATAAAGTTTTTAAGTGAAGGAGTATTATCCGGATTATAAAGGATTTTATAAGCCATGATCAGTTGGTTATACTGGATTAGACTGGGTAGTTCAAGGCACCCAATCTGCTTATGATTGATGCAATGGTGTGTCCTAAAAGGCAGCCCAGTGGCAAACCTGGCAATGTGGTTATAGCAGGTTGAGAGTTTGTTAAGTACAGTCTTGTTTAGATTAGAGAGTAGAGAGGATGCATACAGAAGTGTCAAAAGAAGGTGAGAGCGAGCTATGGCAATTTTGGCAGGAGAAGTTAAGAAGGCTTTTATTCTGTAAAGTGACCCTAGTTTTTATTGATGGTTTTGATTGATTGGTTTACATTTATGTCAAATTTTAGATTGTTATCTATAATGACACCTAACAGTTTTGTAGAGGGGTCAGGCAAGATTATTGTGCCATCATTTGCATTTATGGTAAAGGTAAAAGCAGTAGACCTTTGTGTTTGTGAGAATAACAGCATTTTAGTTTTTTGGGGGTTCAGTATCAAACGACATTCCGAGAGCCAGTTTTCAATAGTGTTAAAGATGGACTAGGTAGCAGACCGTAAGTCTGTTGGAGATGTGGCCGAACAGATCAGGGTAGAGTCATCAGCATATTGGATACAGCTGACTTTTGGGATGACAGTATACAGGTCATTAATGAAGATGGAAAACAGCAGGAGCCCTAGAATGGTGCCTTGTGGTACTGCAAGGGTATTATGTAGTAGGTTATTGGATACAGCTGACTTTTTTTGGGATTGTACAGGTCATTAATGAAGATGATGGAAAACAGCAGGAGCCCTAAAATGGTGCCTTGTGGTACTGCAAGGGTATTATGTAGTAGGTTATTGGATACAGCTGACTTTTGGGATGACAGTATACAGGTCATTAATGAAGATGGAAAACAGCAGGAGCCCTAGAATGGTGCCTTGTGGTACTGCAAGGGTATTATGTAGTAGGTTAGAGAGTTTGCTCTGCCAAAGAAGAGCCTGCTGTCTCCCATTCAGGTAGGATTTAAACCATTGAAGGGCTTTAGTATCTAGACAGAATGTTTGCAGGGTGTGTATTAAAAGTTGGTGGTCATCATGTCGAATGCCTTGGAAAGATCCAAGAAGAGGGCGGAGGATATGTGATTGTTGTTGCGATTATGGTTTATGGTGTTGGTAAAAGCTAGTAGAGCTGAAGTAGTGCTGTGGTGTGGATGGAAGCCGTGTTGGGTATCTGCCATAAGGTGATTCTGGATTAGGTGGTGCATAAGTTGTCTGTGAATACATTTTTCCATAATCTTTGCAAGTGGAGAGAGTATAGCTATTGGTCTATAACTGGAGAATTCAGTAGAGCTGCCTCCTTTATGAAGTGGGATTGCGTAGGATGTTTTCCAGATGCTGGGAATTCTAGCTTCTGCTATGGTTCAATTAATTAGTATTGATACTGGGTAGGCAATAGCATCAGCTGATTTTTGAAGGTACTCAGCAGGGAGTTGATCAGCAGAGAGTGTGGTCGGTTTTAATTTTTTGATCAAGGTACAGATAAATGACGTGGACACTGCTTGGAAGCTGAATGAGAGTAAGTTCGTAGGAGTGGTACTTTCAGGGACAGAGGAACTAGGAGGTAACTGGCTTGCTAGGGCTTGAATTGTCTCAGTAAAGAATTGGTTAAAACTATCTGAAACATCCTTGGGAGTTTTATCAATAGTAGCAGCGAGGATAGGGGTAGAAGTTTGTCCAGGATGGAGTAGATTATTCAAACCTGCCCAAAACTTCTGAGGGTTGTTTTGATTTGCTGTCTGTAAATTACAATAGTATTGTTTTTTGTCTTGTAAGATTGATTTTTTAGTTTCATTCCTAGCTTGCTTGCATTTAATTTGATCTTGGGGGTCTTTAGTAGAATGCCATAAAGCCCATAATTTGCTTCTACTGGAAATTTTGAGTCCAGACTCTTTAGAAAGCCATGGGGCAGTTTTTGCTTTTGTTGTCTTAGAATGAGCAGGTGCATGCAAATCTAGGATCTCAAGAAATTTGTTATTAAAGGATGCAACTGCCTCCTTTAAGGGGAGGTGTTTTAGAATAGACCAGTTACATGAGTCAAGTTCCTGTTGGAATTTGGCAGGGTCAAAATCTTTTTTATTTCTAATTTTTCTGAGTAAGGGTTTTTGGGGATTAATGGCTTTTTGCTTAATTATATAGGTGAGGAGTTGATCGCTTAGGTCATTGGGGAGCATACCAGTGGTGTATAGTTGGGGGTGACTATTTATGAGTACCCAGTCAAGTATGCTTTTTTTTGGTTTGGTTCACCTAACCTGGTAGGGGTGGTCATGATTTGTGTAAATACATGCAGGTTAATATGGGTAGATGGGGATTCTGAAGAACAGGTGCCCCAGTCTATGTTAAAATCTCTGAATAGTAGGGTTTCTTGGGGGTAATGTCATGATAGCCAGTGCAGGGTATCTTCAAGTCTATATTGTTACCTGGGGGAATATACATGTAGATGATATTAATGCATTTACTTTTGTTAAGTTGCAATCTGGTGGCTTAGCTTTACTGAGCTTAGCAGCTGCTAGCAAAAGTACACCCAGTAGGGATCACCAGCTACTACAGTGAGAACCAGGGGAAGGGGCAGTGGTGTAAGCAGCCACTCAGAGACACAATGTAAAATGCTAGGTGTACAGTATTATGGCCATGAACTGCTAACAAGCATCATCCTACAGTCCAGGGTTTGATTATCTCAGCCTCTATTTCCCTACTGCATGACTCCATGAAAGTGACTTAACCAGTGCTTCCAGATCAAACCCCAAAAGAATCTTGACTTTAGAGGGTTCACCTGATTAATGAATGAATACAATGAAATAAAAAAATAAATAAAACAAACAATAAAAGAGACCGTGGAGCCATCACAATATCGTTGGGGACAGGAGAGGACATCAGATGAGGGGAGGTGTCAACATTCAAGAAACTAATTCTAAGTAAGAATGGGGCTCAAGAAAGTGATTTCTGAGTCTATAACTATACCCTGAATGTGCCACACTGCTAAGCAAAGTGAGTGAATTGTGGCCTGAGGATTGAGAGGCCATTAGGAAGGTGATTTTCAGTAAGTGTGAAGAGAGAAATACAGCCTTTTCAACTGGAGGATAGTAATCAGGACTTAGCAATGCAACAAAAGCATCAAGGGGAGGTAAGAAGATCTAGGGAGGTGCTAGGGAGAATGGACAATGGACCATTATGGGTGACCAGTGGTACTCTGTTATTTATTTTTTTCCATTGCTCTTTCACTGCATTCATTTAAGTGTTCTGAGTCAGTTTTTAGAGTAGTTAGTTAATGTAAATCAACATTTAGGACCATTAGTAAACCTGCATCAAAGTGTTATCTGATTACTGTTATTACTAATAGTGCTGAAAGTATGCAATAGTTACACAAATTTTACAATATGAAGGGGATCGTGTTAGATTGTGTTTTTCCCTTTTGATGGTGTGGTTTATTTATTATGTAGGGAGTACTACAGTAAGCATGTTTTGTACTATAGGAGCATATGAAAGGTTGTATGAAACTTGAGTTGTTGTTTTTGTAAAGATGCAGTATATGTGCAATAAAGATTTTGTAAGCCAAATTAAATGTAATTGCTTGTCAAAAAGTGATAAAGTTGTACAAAGTTTGTAAGTTGTTTCCAGTAAATCTTTTAACATATAAAGTGTATAAAATGGCTTAGTTGTATAAGAATTGTGAAATTGTTTTGTCTTGCAAAAAGTATTAGACCCTTTAATTGATTTTAAACAGGCATACATACAAGATCTCTATATTTATTTCTAAACATGCCAGTTTCTCTTAAAGGTTATCACCATAGATTAATTGTATTTCCTATAAAGCTGAATGGTTGTGAAAACAGGAAGGTTACATTTCATATCAAAATCAAACAAAAAATTCAGAACCTGGGGCTCTTTTAAGTTCTGAGAGCAGACACTAATTACAACAGTTACTCTTTCCTACCTGGAGAGTGCAGTGGAATTCTTCTTCTAAGAGCTCACATCTGATGTTTATTGCCTATGCCACAACTACTAAATGCTGTAAAAGGTTAGACATTGCTAGGCTTGAGGGAATCTTCAGCTAATGGTAGCAGCAGGATCACATTACTGATAGTGTTTTCTCTGTATGTCATACGTCTGCTTAAATTCTGTATTATGTGTTCAATGGTAGAAGACTATACTGGCTTATATATAGTTTGCTTAAGTTTACTTATTTCAAGTAAAGAATTGTATTATTTAATTTTAAAAGCTTGTGGCAGATGGTTTATTTATTAGTTTAAGGGTATATGCTATTTGAAGAACTACAGTTTGAGTCATAGCTACCAATTATATTATGGCTGATGTATTAAAAGAGGACAGTTATTGCACTATTGCTGTTCTTCACTGGTATAGCTGATAGTAGTGATTTACTATAAAGATAAGAAAAGGAGTAAAGACCCCAAGACCTCATTCACCATTCCTGATAAACATTGTGCATGTGCATGCAAATCCTGGTAATTTTTCACTTATATCTCTGCTGTACAGAATGTAGCTTACTTGAGTTTGTCAGTTGCTGGCCATAACCCAAATTTGGAAGTCCATTTGCTGTGCACTCTTAAAGCCATTCCATTCATGTCTTCTTGCATGTCAGTGATGTGTATTATGACACTAAAACCCCTGGCTATCACATAGTATTCTATGCCAGTGGTGCAGACTGTCAAACTGTACCTCTGGCCATGACATATGAACTTGTTTCCAGTGGTGTGGGTATTGCATACTGAATGTACTTAGCATTCTAAACAGTGTGTCGCCAAAAAAAGGATATGTACTCTTGCATACAAGGTAAATTTACAAACATTTACTTTACTCAGCAGTTACTTTATTTCTTACCACAGTAGTTTGAAAAAGTGTACAATGAGCTCTGAAGAATATATGCCAAAATGTCAATGGCACAGCTAGTTAAAGAGTACAAATTAATGGGGCCTCCATGTTGGTTTGTCCAAGGATAAGTTGGTAACTGTCTTGTGTAGATGATGTTTGATCCAGTGACCATGGAGATAGCCTGATAGGGGTTGTAGTTGTGCAGCAAGAAACAAAAGGCTCATCAAATATATCCAAAGATAATCTCAAAATTCAAGCTGATCTAAAGAAATTAGGGTGAGAGATAAAATGTATGGAGATTGTATCAACTGAGAGAATGAAACAACATGAGGTATGGGAGAGGAAGAAGAAATGAAAACAAAGAGAAAGCATCATCATGAAAAAGAGATTCTGTCTTTGAAAAATACAGACAATTTGAAAGAATGCAAACCCAGCCTTAGATACTAAAGTCAGTACTTCCTCAGTATAAAGAACGGGAGGACTTTGATCGTTTTAGTCAGGCATTCGAACAAGGGTACAATCATCACAAAACTGACCAGGGACAATAAGTGAGGTTTTAACATCTCTGCTTTTGGATACAGCTGTGTATGCATTGAACAAAATGTCTGATGACTGTTTACTTTGTTCAAAGGTGAACAACTGTTTAGCTGCACATTTTAAGCTTATACCTGAAGCTCAATGAGAGATGTTTAGTAAACTTAGAAGAAAGACAGAAAGAAAGACAGAAGACAGTATCAGTGATTTGATTGCAGAAACAAGGTAGGGGATTAAGTGTGTGTGTGTGTGTGTGTGTGTGTGTGTGTGTGTGTGTGTGTGTGTGTGTGTGTGTGTGTGTGTGTGTGTGTGTATGGGCTGCTAGGGTGCAATTCTGCCATCACACGGCTGATGGCACAAGGAGTAAAAGAAAAAAAATTCATAAACATGCAAATGAGCCAGTAATGAGGTCTTATTCACTGTGCAAAAGTTGTCTCTGAATAACATGTTTGGTAGGCAATTTATGTGACAGCAAGGGCTTTTTCTGAATCACAGGGACTGAATGTTATTTATATTGTTAGTTATGCAAATATTCTCCACACATCATATTTTCTAAATATTGTAATCAACAGGCACACATAAGGAATCTTTTTGACATAATGTAAAAGCTCAGTTTTCCTGAACAAAATCCACCCAATGCTAAATGGCTGGGCTGAGCATGTTCCAAAAGATGAAAAATCATTCATGAAAATTTGCAGAAAATGCACTAATTTCTGTTATTGCACAGAACCTTTTCTTGTATGAACACATTACTGTTTGCAACTTTATATAGTATTTACTGATCAAAAGATATTTACAATAATTGGCTTATGTTCTTTACCTTGATTTGTCAGAAAATGCCTAGGAATCTAAGAAGGTATGTAGGTTGCTGGAGGGGTAACGCTCCACAACAACTAGATATGAATGAGTTTGTAAGCATACCAGCTCATTTCAAAGACTACTGTCATAAAAGAACTGCACTTCCTATACAGCAAAATGTCTAATGAACAGGAAGCTTTCAACTTAAATTATTAAGAAACAGGCTTTCTGTTTTTAAATATCTTGTTATTAAAATTGTATAAATAAGCATCCATATTAGGTGTACATCACAAACCACAACAATAGAAGATAATAATGTTAGTATAATATAGTATAGTATAGTATAGTATATCCACCATAAGCAGAAATGTAATCCTGTAAATTGCAAAAGTTGTATTTCTCTCATAATTTATGCTACATCTATTAATTACTAATTTACTGTTTTGTTACATATGATACTTTCTTTTCTGTTTTTGACACATACAGCTTACTGCCTCTCTGTTCTCTTTTTTTTTCTTCTTGATGAATTATTTTTACCTGGGCAGTACCTGCAAATGGTCAGTTTTGATCAGTGTAGCCCCCCCCCCCCACTATCAAATAAAAAATAAAATAAAAGTATAGCAATCAGAAAGATGTCTCCAATAGTTAACCAAATAAATGTTTTTAAAAAGGTTATACTTAAGAATATCTGATAAAAAAATCTAAGACCCATTTTAGTCCTGATTTCAACATCTCCTTTTTATCTTTTAGTTTTTGCAAAGAATGGGTGGTGGGATAAAGGGATTTTTTTGGATTACATGCTGCCTGATTGGCAGATAAATATGAAATTATGAATAGGGATTGCAATCGATGCCAGTCAAAGGAGGAGAGATGGGCAACATGTAGAATTTTATTACAGCTAGGGAGGCTTGCACTTGGGAAAAGGGAACTAGCCAATAAGTAGAAGGTCACTGGAGAGGAAAATGGATAATGTTCCATGTTACTTAAACAGGGAAGGTTGTTCTTGGTGAGTGATAAGAAAATGGAAGAGAGAAGATGAGCAGATTTAGTACAGAAAGAGTGTACTGAAGTTCAGGCAGAATTTGAGATAAGCCATAGTTGGCTTTTGAAACTATAGACTGGGATGATTACTTCATTATGTGGGACCAAGAAAGGGTATGTATGCAGTCCATGGGATCCAGGGTAGGGCAGAAGGATTTTTTGGGTTGATGATGTATGAAGGTATAGAAATTAGGGAATAGGAGATCAATAAAGGAATGATGTCATAAGGAAGTTTGGGAAGTAGCTGGTGCGTGTAGGTGCATGTTTGGAGACTATTATTGCTGTAGGAAAGGCTGATGATGGTGGAGGACATTTGCTGCTTAGGGAGAGCATAAGTAGATTGGTTAGTCTCATCCAGGGATGTATGAGGTGTAGACTTCAAAATGGTAGCAGGGTGGTCAGAGATCGGAAAGGAGGGAATAAGTAGAAAGTGAACTGGAGCTGCAACATAAAACATGAGAGGGATTAATGATTTGAGTACTATAGGCTAATTGTAAAGTTGATTACGAAATGGTGGATGTTACGATATTATATAAATTAAAGTTGAAAGCTAAAGGAGGGATTAACATTAGGCAGAGTTAGTGTATTTAAAGGGGGAAGGAAGAGGGGAATGAACATATTACTTAGGAACAAACTAAGGTATGATTGTAAGGATGCAGGGTGCTTGGAGAGGAGAGCTGTATTAGGGAAGAGATGGGTATAGTTGTGGATTTTATTATTGAGACAATGAGTATAAGAAGGATCTACACAGTAGGTATTGGAGGCATTATGGAGCTTAGTGGAAGAGGTGCATTTGGGGATGCTAGTGGATGATTTTAATATGGTGTTTAACCCAAAGAAGAACAGATTGTATGGGGTGGCAGATTTTCACAGAGAAGTCAAAGGGCAGTGAGGAAAGGAGTAGGGAATACAGAGATGTTCAATATATGGAGGAAAATTTGGGAGATAAGAGGCAGCAGCCATACTATTGGAATGAAAGTATGCAAACTAGTGTTTTAAATAGGTTGCTAGTGGGCTTACTCATTGTATAAGTGGTGGAAGAGGTAAGAAGTTTTTTTGATCATGTGATGGTAGTGATCATATGGCATGTGGAGGGGTTATAAAATAAAAATGTGCATGGGGGAACACAGGGAAATAGAGGGGAGTGAATAGAATAAATTGGTTAAAAGGAATCCTGGTGCAGCTAATATGGGAGCCAAGGGCGAGGTGAGGAAGTTGGAATGGGGTTGTATTAAGGCAGTACACAGAAGGCAGTAATGACATATAAGGGATCACAAGTAGGGAAATATAGAACAGGATAGAAAAGAAGGAAAAGGAATTCCAGCAGATCTGGTGAGAAAGGTAGACACAAATCTATTAATAGGAAGTTTAGGGAGCAAAGGGAGCAGATGTGGATAAGAGGGGCGAAAGATGAGCAGACGAAGAGAAATAAAACCAAGTTTGGAAATTTCTACTGTGTTTCAGGATGTTTCTGCACTTTATATCAGGAAGTTGAGATGAATAGAGGATTTCTGTAGAATGGAACGGCTGATTCTGGTGCAGGGGAAGAAGATGATTTGCATGGAAGGGTAGGTTTGGGGAGACTTGTGCAACTTTGAAGCAAATAAAGGATGGAATAACTGTGGAGAAGGTTAGATGGGTTTCCTGTGGTGGTTTATAAACAAGTAGTCTTGAGTAGGAAGTCACTATGGGTAATAGTATTACTGATGGCTAGGGGGCATCCAGAAGACCCAGTAAACTTTAGACTGATTTTGTTCTGTAATGCAAATGCTAACACAACAGGGTGCTGCTGGGTAGCCTAGAGGAAATGTTGCCTAGGTTAATTGATGAAAATTAAGTGAGCTTTATGAGGGGGAAGAACTTCTACAAATTATTGGAGGCTTCCTCTTAATTATGTGGCATAGGCAAGGACAGAAACTAAGAAAGAAATGGTCATGATGGAAAAGTGTTGCTAGACGTACAAAAGACTTTTGACACAGTTAGCTGGAGGGGGTCTAATTAAGTTCTTAAAGCATTTGGTAGGGAAGGATGATTCTTGCATAGGGTGAGTACATTGAATAAGGGGTCATAGGTGAGTACTACAGTGAATTAGGGGACATCAGAGCAAGTGCAGAGGATACAGCATGGATGCCTACTTTCCCCAAGTTTATTCTTAATAGTAACAGAAATTCTGGCTGAAAAAATTCAGAAGGTCTGTGAAGGGTCCATACATGTAGCATAAAACATGATAATATGAATAATTGTGATCACGTCACTAGTCATAACCAAGCATGTAACTAAGAAATGTTATAGAGCATGTCACCTCTAGAGCCAGTCTTGAGTGGTGAATTTCTTGAAATCCATTTCTCAAACACATTACAAACTGGGCTGTGATTAACAATCTGATCATAATTCTGTGTAGTACATATAATATTCCAACAGAGATTTCTGTTAGTTGATTTGCGTATGTGTTGTAGCTATGCGCTGCCAAGCAAGTTTACTGACTACAAGAACAGGCTACCTACATTTAAAGTTACAATATAGACTTACTGAAACCTGACTTATCAGTGGATCATCGGAAGGTGGACTTGTAACCTCAGTATTTTTTTACTTAAATGCTTGCAGATGACTGGTACATGCTTTAGTCCCTGTTTCTAGACAGGGTAAGAGGTGAGTTGGTCAGATGATGCATTTTGATTATACATGAAGTGCACTTCTTAGTTATCCTTGATTCTGTTTCATAAGTTTGTAAAACCAAGGATTTAGTGGCATAATGTAAAGTTAACATCTTTCAGTTTTGTGGTCATTTCATTGTATACTTAACTATTATTGTACATTATTGTTTCAAGGTTCCTACAAGTGAGCCTTCCAATAACAACATTGTTACGTGGATGTTCTTGTATCAGAGTCTTCCTATTATAAAGACAGTTGCCTGATAAATTAAGCAACAGTCTCTTCAAATAACGATTTAAAAATCAGTGTAGTTAGTGTAATTACAGCTGGAAGTAGTACTCTGAATTGTGTAGCATCAAATAGTCAAAGTATGTTTTAAATACTGAAACATTGATCTTAGGAAAACTATCCAGGAGCCAACATGCTCAATACCAGTGCTATATGTGAAAAATGAAGGTGGAACAAAGGGAAGGCCATAAAACAGTTTTGAAAAGATAGAGTAATTCTGCCATTGAGACAGCTCTGGTACTACACACATCTTTTAGGATGGCGTAAGGAATTAATGCATGTAAAGCCATGCTGTAATTTAAAATGTGATGACTTAATAAAGATGTTTAAAGAATCACCTGTGAACTACAGCATAAAAAAGATGATATAAGGAACTAACTGTGATTGTTCTGTTCATACGACAGACTTGACTTTCATGTTATATTATTTATTTTATAACTGGTTGTGACTGAAAGGACCTCATGTTTCAACTCACTTATCTAAAAACTGAACAAATAAATACAATATGGTAAATTGCTTTTTTCCAGGATTATACAATAATCTTTGCAGTTGGATACCTGCTACATGAAATAACAAACATGCCCCATTACGTTTTTAAAAAGCACTGCAGTTAAAAGTGTAATCACTCCCTATAATTAGGAGTATTTTTACTCTGGGGGATAAATATCCATAAATCTAAATTAGAAATGATGTATGCAGTTTACAGCAAACACAGGGTTTCTAAGTCGTAGGACAAAGAAAGAGCAGGATCTAGTCAAAGACCAAATTATTTAAATCTGTGAACAACATAAATCATATTGTTATTTGTAAAGTTTAAAATGTTCCAGTTTGGGGACACTGTCCTAAGTTTTGTAGCAGTGACACACAGTAATCTTCGAATGTCACTCTTCAGGGTTAATAGTGTTGCCATTGTACTACCATGGATCACTGAACGGCAAAATAATGAGCTTCAGAAACACAGAAGGGCAAAAACGGTAACTTCAAAGCCCCAACACCCATGAACTTATATATATATATATATATATATATATATATATATATATATATATATATATATATATATATATCTATATCAACTCCATGGCTGTACCAACAAACTTCCCAAAAAAAAGGGGATCCCTGCTGACACACACATACACACATATACACAAAAATCACATCAGCACTTATTTTCTATGGAAAACAGTGATCACTGTTATGTTCCTTGCCATCTTCGGCATTGGGCAAATGATGCTCAAGGAATTTCTCCTTGACCACCTCTAGAGAAGCCACATACTAGTACCAGTGTTTCTGTGACGTGGTTCAGTCTGATTCATGGCATCATAACATTTACTTCAGGCTCCAATGAGAAGACATCTCTTGGAATTACATTTATAAAGCAAGCAGCCATAGTGGCTTTAAAGATCATATCTAAAGGTGTAAAGCAAGTTTTTCTATACACAAATCAACGACTGTTTCTCACCCATGCATAAAAAACAGCTTTTAAATATTGTTCCTGAAATCGGAAGACTAAATGTAATAACCCATGTTTACACCATTAATATTCATGGGATGGCGGGGGCAGTTATATCATTTTGGGTTTCAGGTCTAATTATGTTGGATTAGCATAGGATAAATAATTGAAAATTAGTGATGTAATTGCCAGACTATTAAATTAACAGTATGGAAAAAAAACTAATGACATCAGTTAATTTACAATTACTTACCCCACACTAATCCAGCATAATTAGAGCTGGAGCCCACAATGATGTAACGCCCCTGCCCTCCAATGAATATTAATGCCATAAATGCAGCTTACTTCATTTAAGCATATTTAAAACTTAATATTTTTAAAGGCTTCAAAATGTACTTTTCTTTTCACATAAAACAAGTGTTCGCAAGGATAAAGATGCATCCAAACACCTTTTTATTTGAAATAAAAGCACGTTTCTCACCTTCAAACATGATCTTCAATCAGATTGATAATCTGATTGCAGATGAGAGCAGGAAGTTCAACACCCCCCCCCCACCAGTTCCTTTTTTTACTTTGTTTTGTTTGTAATTTATTTTCTTTACTGTTTTCTTACCATTAGAAACTGGAACAATTAAGGCTCAACAATGCATTTTTGCTTTTCTAAGTATAATTAATCTTGCTGTCTGGTTATGTCTGTTATTGCCAGCAGTCAGTAACTATGCTGGGATGGAAATAAATATGATTTAAGTTTTAGAAAATCCTCCACTGGCCTGATACCAGCCTATAGCAGTCAGTACTGTCACTTGGAGTACTTCAGGTTATTAGTTTTTGTCTAGGCCTCAGTAGTAGATGTTTGATCCCTACTTAGCTTGTGTTATTTTACCAGCCCCTCCTTCCCCTTGCATGCTGTCAGTTTTCTAGCAGGCTCTGCACAATATGCACTGCTGAGCTTTATGGACATTTATTTCTTTTATAAAGTCATTATCTTATTTATCAGTATTGCCCCACCTTTAATTTTCCCACAGTACCGTAATCTATGGCATGTTTGCTCCTGGATATTTTTATTCTAAACCTTTCAGCAGCCCAATAGTTTAAAGAGAACACCAATAAAGAATCATTTCAGAGAAGTATAGTCATTTAAAATCTAGCAAGCCACCACCTACCAAATAAATGTCAATGGTCATGCATTCATGCAGATCTGCCACAAACAGGTTATCCAAACCTCATTTTACTGGTATTCCCATTCATCATTCATTTGTTCATTCATTGGTGAGACCATTTTTGGAAATAAAAAGTAAGGCCATTTTTGTAAATAAAAAGTGCTACATTTTCAATAAATTCTTACTGGTGCAACCTTGTTTTGTATACCATTAGTTGTCATTAATTTATATTTCTAATTATTTTCAGGGAACATCTTGTCTGTCTCTCATAATTTATTATGCCTCATATATTCACAGTCTACAACTGCAATCCAGTATAGCAAATGACATTTTAAATAAATTATAGAAGAATATCAGCCATATAAAATAAGAAACAAAATATCCACGTAAAGTATGAAACAGAAATTCCAGACAGTGGCCATCTTTAAAGCGCAGATAACATTTTTTTCCTGGATACAATAAGAAATTCCATCTCTCTGTCAGTTAGTGTGCATGTTTGTGTTTGTGGGTTTGTGTGATCTGTGAAAGTTATGATTGCAATTGTCAAAATCAATTGTCAAATGACACAAAAAGTCTATGTACGGTACTCTTTCAGTGCATTTAGCGTTTTACTTTCCCTGCATTTTTACTTTACTGTTTAGCTTTTCTCTACCTTTCCCCCTGCCTTTTGAATAGTTTGATGGATTCCCTGTACATTTCCCGTTCCAACAATCCATTCCATGAGTTCACAATGCTCTCCATGATGACATACTTTTTGGGAAATAGTTAGAGCCTACAATCTGCTGCCTGAGCTCACTCCTCCCCACTCTGTCCTTACTGATCATTTGCTCACACCTCCCTAATATCATGTCCCTCTCTCCTCTAGTCTCTTGTGAAAACAGCCTCAGATCCTTTAGTCTTTGGTCATATCCATTGCCTCCAATCCACACACCCCTCTGGTGGCTTTCCCCCTGAACTCATTCCAGCAGCCTGAAAACCCATTTTGTCCTGAAACCTCTGGAACTTTACTCAGCACTAAAGGCAGTCTAACACAGCAGAAATGCCATCCTTTTGCTTCAGGAGTATATCTCTCTGAGGATACACCCCAGCATTTTATATGCCACTGGTAATCTAATTCAGGAGTGGTCAGCACCCCAGATAATATTTTTATCAGTTCTACTGCTCCAACTGATGCTTCATATCAAAGTTATTGTGGCCTAAATGTCATATTTTGCATTGGCTGCACTAAACGTCGACTGCCATATTTCTGCCAAATTGGACGGTCTTCCCAGTAGTGTTTCTATTTCATTCCTCAGACTCTTCTCCCATCCTCCCCTGCAGCACTTATCTTTTGTTCTCAGTGATGAGGCTAATCTATCCTGTTTCCCTAAGACATGTCTTAGACAAATACATCAAGGAATACTAGACCCAGGACTAACACTGCAGTACTGTTAATCACTTTCCTTAACCTAATAATTGTCGCTCACAGAGCATATGCTTGTGTCCTACCCTTCAGCATGCAGCACTGCAGTTCCTCAGACTTGGTCCTTCCTCCAGCCTCTTTAGATTTCCTTGCAGATATCTGTACAAGATAAAGCTAAAAGCCATTGTAAAGTTTTTGTAGACTACGCCTTCTAATACTCCTCAATAACTTTTCCTCTAAACCAGTTATAAAACTGGATCAGGTCTTGCTGCCAGCTCCTTCTGGCTGTGAAATTGTATTGGCTGTTCTATACATTGTGGGGTTCTAGAGCAACTAGTATTTCCCCAAGATTATCTCTATGATAATTTCTTGACAGATTTAAATGGGACCTCTGAATTTTTATCCTTTACTTTGAGTAGTTTTGGACATTAAGTAAATTTTATGGATGTTAAACTGATGTGGGACATTCCTACAAGGTGTTTTCATAGTAACTTGTATAGGAAAAACACTTTTTGAATAGTTATTTATATTGGTTAAGTAATCATCCAGGTTATATGAAATGAAACATACCCAGAGGAAAAGTTATTAGGGCATCTCAAATGATTAGTAAAGATGAGATGTTTAAGAAGGAAATGGAAAATATTATTGAATTATTTGTAGAAAGGGATTACCCATTACTTTTACTTGAGAAAACGGCTGAGGAAATTCTAAGGAAAAGGGATATTTATTTTTCACCGATTATAAAAGATGGTTTTCAGATCAAGTTTAAAAATAATAAAAACACTGATAAGTCCCTTGAAGAATTACCATGTTGTTTAGAAATGTCTGTTGATACATCCAGTATAAAAAATATTATAACAGATAACTGAAGGATTATTAGCAGTCGTAAGGATGTTGGGCATGTTTTAGGAGATGGGCCACTATTTGTTAACACTAAAGGTAGTACTATTAAACATCACTTGGGTAAGGATGATACCAAAGTTATCAATACAGTTACAAACAGGAGTAAAGGAACATATAGATGTAATGGCTGCTCCAGTTGTAGGTATATTTATGAGGGTTCTTTTGTGATGTTACCCCATTTAAATTATACTATTTATTTCAATTGTAGATATGGATGTGGCTCTATTGGGGTGGTATACCTTGCCTTATGTTCAGCCTGTGACTCTTTTTATGTGAGTATGACTACGAGGCATTTGCGGGATAGGATACAAGAACATTTAAGAGCAATAAATAAAAGAGATGAAAATAACGCTCTTTTTAAATGTTCTAGAATATGTGTTAATTTTAATAAGTTCTTATTTTTGGTATTGGAACAGGTTAATAAGAGAGAGGGTGATTTTAAAACCTTAGATGAAACTAGAGAAGTGAGTTGGCAGATAAAACTAGGGGCAGATGTTATACCTGGTTTAAATTAATATATAAACATTAAAAATTTTTTACAAACCAGGAAACTAACTGGTTAAATTTCATAGCATTGTGTAATTATGTAGGAATTTGTATGTAAATGAATTAATTGTCATTTAATTGGTTCATTGGTTTTATACATTTTAGTATAAACTGAGTGAGAACAAAGTGTGTATTTATTCTGATGAATTATTTGACAAAAGCAGAGATTAAAACTATTTTACATTGATTCAGCTTGGTCTTCTGTGTCTTGAAGTGAATTTTTGTGGTTTATTTACAAGCTATATGCAAAGAGCATAAAACAGAGAGACAAAGAAAAGGGACAGAAAGGGACAGTGGATGTAAAAAAGAAATGAAGGATAAGTCATTATATCATATAACCAAATTAATAGGGAGCATCAGAAAAACAAACTTACAGTGCAATATCCAAGTTATTAACTACATTTGACAGCTTGGAAGAATGTACTTTGTCTCACAATACTACAAGACTATATTGACAAAAATGTGAGCATATGCAACATCTACAACCACCACATTTCCTGATCTGTTTATAATACTTGCATTTAAAAGAAATGTGGTTATTATTGAGAACTGTCTCCATAAATCCCACCAACACATAACTACCATCATGGGACAGAGGCAGGTCCTTTAAAAGAGCCTCATGAAACCAATCTAGCCCTACAGAATGGTGGAATAACAGGAACTAGATCATTCACTTCAATAGAACCAAAGTGGAATCTAGGATAAATTCACAACTTCTCGTGGACTGTAAAAAAATGCCAAGAGTTCTTCAACACATAAGCTTTGTTGTAAAAAATACTTCAATTTCCTATCAATGAACCTGGCTAGTGGCTCAGCCTTGGATCCTGCTGATACCACAGTGGGTCTTAACATTGGATTCCAAAAACAGCCAGAATGACTGAGTGTGTCACCCATAAACAATACTCATCTGGGAAGAAAGGTCATATTCCAAAGCTGTCATCCAAAAACAACTCAGTTTTTAAATAGGCTACATTAATTTCATTCTTTGAGGGAGGTTGATCCATCATCTTGCAGGAGACGTAAATACTTGTCATAATCACCACCCTTTCCCCTTTCTTGGGCATTGTGATCCTGTAGGACTGATCCCCACACAAGACCCTTAACAATTTCCTTTTTTTTTTGTTTTTTAAATTGCAAAAAATCTGTTGTTGCAGTCATCAGCCTTAAGCTTCCAAATTTCAAACTCACACAACCTTTCAAATAAAGAAACAATAATGGTAAAATGTACTACATTTACAAAGACTTGTAGACCCTGTTGTCACTTTGTCCCTATCAAACAATAATTTAAGATTGACTTTTCAGATAAACAATAATCATCTTTATTAGAGGGAAATAATAAATCAAAGGTGATTTCTCTTTCCAGGTTATTCACCTACTTTTGTAACTTTTCCATTTCCCTCACATTGCTTCTAGATAAAATGTTTATAAGCTCTAACCCAGTCTAATCAAATAAGCCCATGAGGTCAATATGTAGGACTGAATTAGCCTGACGCCAATTGGGGTATGTCCATACTTGGAGCCCTGTTGGCACATTTTTCTCCTTAAACCAATTGCTAAAAACATGTCCAGTTGAAGACTCTTGTAGTTAAGCATAATCCTTTCAAAATGCTTCAGTTTTTCATCTAATGTTTTAGAGAAAAAATTAAATAAAGACACTTTTGTCAAAAATTAATAGTTATTCAACCAGTCCTGCAAGGAGGCCTCTTACATTCAGAGATATCCCTTCTTAAAACAGCACAAGTACTATTTTATTTACTGCTGTTAACTGCTATGTCAGAAGTCATAGTAGTGTTTCTAATAGTATTTACTTCTACAGCTGCTGAAACTGTAAAATGTACTATATTACCAGATATTAATTTACCATTTACAGAAAATAAACCAACATTTTTAATGTCTACCTTCATTTTTTAGATGCCACCACCTTTAATGGCAAAAAAGAAATTTTTTGAAAGGTCAAATGATGTGATCTTCTATACTAGTCTTATACAATCAAATGTATAAAGGCCAGTTACACATATTAAAGTACATGTTCTTTAAGTGGGGTATCCTCCTAAGTTAGTAATGGAGGTAACATTAGAAGTACTTTCCAACAGATATGGTAGATTTCTACCCATTTTTTAGTGATATTAATTTTGTGATAAAAAAGATAATCTACAGATAACTTAAGCAGTGCCATGGTGTTCCCATACTCTAACATGTCTGTTGAGACAAAAAAAAAAACAGTATTGTGAAAAACTGGAAATTAGGTTTTGGTACCTGCATTCCCACAAAATATTGATAAGTTATGGGATGACCCCTTTTATGATTAAAAACATGGTTAGAATATTAAAAACATACTTGAAATGAGGAATGACGTAGGGGAAGTAGATAAGACAATGAATTGCAGGGGAGCTTGTTTCCAGTGCATACATATTTATGATTCTTGCAATATCATTATAGAATCTTTCCCGGATCTATTTGCTGTAATGATAAACACAGTTGTAGCACAAAATGGATAGTTTACATGTCAAGTTGTTTGTCATGCCATGCATGTTATGTGGATAAAACTGAGCAATTCTTAAGAAGTAGGACTTATGTGCATGTTTATGCTATTAAGAAGAAGGAATGCAGTAAAGGCCTATTTAGGCATTCCTTAATTTGCACCATTTAAAAATGTATTTTTCATACTGGAAAACATACCTGTCATAGTCAGTCATGGGAACTGGGAACCAAAACTAGAATATGGGTATCTGTACTGGCAACTCTTATTGAACACCACTCAGTGTCTATGTTTGAATGAAATGGCATGAGTTCTTAGATTTTAAAACTTTGAGCAGTAAAGCTGAATTTAAATATTTAATATTTTTTTAAATATGTTTTTAAATTATTAACATTTATTAATATACAGTTTTATATTTACTGTCATTTTATTTGTTTTGTTTGTGGGAATATATCATGTGATTTGTTTTAAGTATTTATGGAAGTGATGTAAGATTTTTATAATTAGTTCTGGTGAAGTTCCAAGCATTCTAGAGAAACAAAAATACTTAATTATTATTATTAAAGGAGTTCTAATGGCTGACATTTTTTTATTTTTAAGTTTAATTTTACATTGGCTGTGGTATTGCCCTTATTTTCTGCTTGCTGTCACCTCAACTATTACTTCTGACAGATGATTGGTGCCTCTAGCCATAATAACCCTCTTATCTGACTGGCTCCACTGTCCTTCAATTTGTGCCCCGTATAATTTCCTCCTACCTGTGACATTACACTGTCTAGATGCAAAGGGTTTAGGTTGAAAATCCCCGAACATTTTCAGTGACTTTGTTGGCTGCCTCCTTCCTTGTACCATACCTGATCATTTTTTCATGGCACCTGCACTGTTCCTGCAGCCCTTGTTCTCCTAATCCTTATTGCTTTTGTACCCCTGCTGCTTCTTTTGTGCTCCTGCATCTTATTCTGCTCTGCTTCCACTTGATTCCTTCCCTATCCTGTCTACTTGGCAGTTATCACTTTACTTTGCTCTCTCTTATATCTGTCCAGTCTGTCTCAGCGACCCTCCCTGACCATTTACTTCTTGCTCTTCATCTTACGCTACTTTCTTCATGGACACCTTTAGCTATGCTTCCCTTTTATCACTTGTCACTGTTGTCACTGTATCTTCATGTGTCTGCCTTCTCCTTTTCAACTATTTCCTAGCTATTTGTCCCACTAACTCTTGGCACTTTCCTGTCTGCTGCACCAGTTAGTTATGCTCTTTGTATAACCTTTGTCCATGCCTTCTGATCCTGTACCTGTCTTTTTTTATACTTTCTCACCTTCTTCTCTCTCTCCTGGCCTCTTTGTGTCATTCATCTTGAGATTAACTCTGCACTTTCTTGTCTGACCCAAGACTCCCCTACCATGTTTAATTCCATATACTTCCATGAAGATCTTCCATCTTTGCTTGTCACCTCATTTCTTCTGCTACACCAGAGACACCACTGTCCCATACCTGAAGCACTTCACCCATCTCATTTTCTTCCTCTTTCCCCAGCCAGTACTGCTCCCTTCATCCTTTCTCATTCCTAGATATCTTCTCTTTCCCTTTTTCCCTCCTATTTCTTATCATTTATTAGCTTCATGCCATTGTGTTCAGGTACTGACCTTTTAGCAAACATGAGGCAAGCTAGCACAGGGGATTATGGCTAAGAGCTGCTAATGAGTTTCTTACTCTGGTGAAGGTTTGATTCCTGCAGTCTTCATTTGCCTTGTGAGTGACTATGAGTAAGGACTAGGACAGACAGTGCTCCCATGCTGTACCTTAAAAGAGGAACTGTACCTAAAGGATTTACCCAGTTAATAAATGAATAAAATAAAAAATACAATTGCATCTTACCTTAACAATCACATTGAAAGTTAAACTAAGACATTTCAATTAAGTAGCCAGAGGTGAAAACTAAAACAATAGTCCTTATGTAATATTCCTCAAAATATCATTCTAAATGTTGTATGATAATTATACATCAAAAATTAAAAATGCAAAGTTTACAAATGTAAATCACCATACAGTTAACTTGTAAGACACCATAATCTGAAATGCAAACTTGCCATTGTGAACAGCTATAAAAACAGTTCTAAACTCATTCACTCCAGTGAAGCTCATCAAGTTTACACTGTAACTTCCAATGGACGAAGCCTAAGCCTTTTGTCAGAATCAAATTATGTCTTCACATTTCAAATAAATGTTCATATATCTGAAACCATAGGGGTTATGAAAGAAGTATAAATGGCAAACTCTTCAGCACAAACTATTTTTATAATGGTAACATTTTTTAGGTTCTAGGTTTGAAACTGAATTTTACAAGTCTCAGTAAACACAGTAACTATTATAGGTTTATAGGTAGGTACTAGGCTATCGGTCCTAGGGCCTATACAAGCCTAGCCAAAAAAAAAACAAGAAAATTATTTTCCTGTGCCCCTGTCAAGCAGAACCACAGAGGTGATCCCTGGGGTGAATTTCCTACTTTCCATCCAATCACCAAGATTTTTCATGAAGAGTACTAATGAGGAGCTTTGTTTGATATAGATAGGTAGTATATTCCAGAGTAAGGGAAGTCTCTGGGACAGGAATCTATCTCTCCAGCATGTTCTGTTTATTGTGGTGACAAGGTTTAGGTCTCTAGAGCGTGTAGCTTGGAGGGATTGGGATTTCTTTAAGTGGAGCATGTCCAACAGCTCTGGGTTTGACATAGCTTTGTATGTTAAGCAGAGATTGCCTCTGAGTAGACAATATGTGACGGAGTAAAGGTGGAGTTTTTTGAGACGGTCTGAGTAGGGCATCTGTTTGAGGCTGGTAATCCTCTTTGTGAGGTATTTCTGCGGCCTTTCCAGTTGTTGTAGATTTCTTGTGAGGTACATATGAAAAGGGGCATTGTATGCTATAATGGGTCTAATGAGTGATGAGTAGAGGGGAACAATGACCTCTTTTTCCCTGGATGAGAAACCTTTTGTGATGAGGTGTGCTACATAGAAGGATTTCCTGACTACTGTGGCAATGTGATTATCAAAGGAGAGACTACTGTCCACCTGTGTCCCAAGGTCTCTTATCAAACTTTCATTGTTAAATAGACTACCACCTATTTGGTAGCTTATGGGTACAGAGTTTTTACCAAAGGGGATGACAGTGCACTTTTTGGCATTGAGATTGAGGCCATAGCTTTGACACCAGGCATCTGTCTCAGTGAGGCCCATTTGTAGGATGTCCATATCATTAGGAGTTTCAATTATGGCTCCTCATTTGCAGTCATCTGTGGACTTCATTAGTCAAAGACCTTCTGTGTTAGCCTGTACTTCAGAAAAGTAGATACCAAACAGGAGAGGACCCAGAACTAAACTCTGTGGTTCTCCAATTCTCACTGGTCTGAAGTCGGATTTGGAGTCTGCTACTTTTACAGTATGGGTTCTGTCAGTGAGCCAGTTGGCAACCCATCTTGTGACATAGGAATTTATACTTAGTTTAGTGAGTTTATCTATACTTCTAGAGTGGGGGATTGTGTCAAAAGCCTTGGAGAGATCTAGATAGGCTGTGTGAACCACCTTACCCTTGTCTACGCCTTTGGTGACTGCTTCAAAGAAGTCAATCAGGTTTAGGAGACATGATCTGCCTTTTACAAACCCAAAATGAGTGGGGTCCAGAGTTTGGTAATTACCAATGTCTTTGTTTATAAGTCCCATGAAGATATGTTCAATAGCCTTGCAGACCAGGCTTATTAGGCTAATGGGGTGGTAGCTTCTAGGGTCTGTGATGGCTCCCCCTTTGTGGAGTGAGATAACCGTCACTGTGCGCCATTCAGTAGGCACAAAGCCTGAGGTGAGGCTATGACTGAACATGGTGCTTAGGTGGGGTGACAGTTCATTCTGTAGTTCATGTAGAATGCAGCCTGGGATGTTGTCAGGTCCCATGAATGCTGCGTTCTTGGCTTTGAAGAGTGTGGTTTTTACCTGTGCAGCCATGATTACAGGAACTTTGCATTCTTCCGGTATAGAGATGGGCCCTTTAGGAGGTGAGGGGGGAATAAAGTTAGCACTGAACCTATCTGCCAGGATGCTGGCAATATCAGTTGTTTCTGTATATTTAGTGCCATTGTGCTGTAACTCAGAGCAGATCTGAGTGTTGCCATTGAGATTCTTGACATAGCTATAGAATGCTTTGTGGTTATCTTTAGAACCAGTGGTGATTTTGTTTTCATAACTAGCTTTGAAGGATTTTATGAGGGATCTCAGCTTCTTACTGAGGCTGACCAGGGAGTTCTTCCAGTCATGGGATTTTACTCTTTTTTCCAACAGTTTCTTTCTTCTGTTGTAGAGTTTGTTTGTGGCAGGGGACCACCAGATTAGCTTCTTTTTTTGGAGGACAGCATCTTGGTTCTGTTAGGGATAGCACGATCCATGCACTCGTGTTAGTGCTTATACAGTGGCATTTGTGTAGGATTGAGCAGTTGTACCTCTATTGTCCATCTGCATGGATGTCATGAAGTTTGCCACTTCTGTCTTTAGAAGTGTGAAGTTGGCTTTGGAGAAATTTTTTATGATGGTTTCCCCTAATGGGAGGTGGGGGCAGGATATGGATGTTTAGGCTGATTAGCTTGTGATCAGATCTAACCAACGAGGAATTGACCTCTGGTGTGGAACACCGGTCGCCCATGTTAGTAATGACCAGGTCTGGGATATTGCTACCCCTGGTGGAGATGTGGATAAATTGATCCAAGGTGTTGGAATTTATGAATTCCAGAAAACGTTGAGCAAAAGAGTTGGTACATGAGCAGTTTTCCCAGTTAATGGTGGGGTAGTTGAAATCGTCCATTATTAAGGTGTTGGGTTGAACCTAATATTTCCCAGTGTATCAAGAAATGAGGAGTGGGAATCATGGGGCATGGTGGGGGATCTGTAGCAAATTACAATTTGGGTTGCGGTCTTTTCCAGAGTTAGTTGCACTTGGATAATCTCGGATGCATTATGCTGAGCAACTAGCCTGGAGGTGTGGATATCCTCCACCTTTAGCGTTTCAGTCCAGCTTAGGTGGCCAAAAGTTGTGGTATGAATTATAGCCTGGTAATGCAGAGGTGCTCTCTGGAGCCTAGAACCAGGTCTCTGTCACTGCACAGATGTTGATGTTCTCCATTTTAAGGAGTGCCTCGAGTGAATGGATTTTGAGGTTTAGACTTCTAGCATTGAGTAGCATTACCCTTAGATTTTGCTAGCTTGTACCTGTTATGGTGGTAAATTTGTCATTTGAACCTTGCCGAAAAAAGGCACTATAGGGGAGGCAAGAGCTTTAGCCAGTATCCAGAATCCCAAGGGCGACAGGTGCAGGCCATTTCTGGCAAAGCATCGTGGTCTGTCAATCAAGTTGTCCCAGGCAGAGAGATACTGGATCCCCTTAGAATGACAACAGAAGCTTAGTCAATTGTTAAAGTCAATCATTTTGTCCTTGTACTGTGGTATCTTTCTGGGTGATGGCAGGATGCTACTCAGGGCTAGGTTCATACCTGCCTGGGCTACAAGATTGGAGAGCTCCTCCATGTCTCTTTTCATGTAGTCCAGGGAGGTACATCTCTGGTCATTCACACTAACATGGACAATGACAGAGTCATATTTGTACTTGTTGTGGAGTGACCTGAGTGCGTGCGTTATGTGGCAGATCCTGGCACCCAACAGGCAGCTGACAATAATATTCTCCTTGTTTAGCCTGGTGAGTGGAACATCAGTGTGCCTGACTACAGAGTCACCTATGACTAGAGTGTTGGGTACGTTGTTATACCTTATGGTCTGTGGTTGAGTAGCACACAGAGTTTGTAAGCTATGTGTCATATGGGTTGTGTTGGGGGGTAGAGGTTGCATGCATTTCTGCTTTGGAGGTCTCTGTTGCTTGAGCAGATTTTTATTGAGAGCCTCCGTGAATATAGGTGTGTGTTTTGTGTTGCTATTTGTGTATTTCGGTGGTGTAGGTTTTGAGGGACTACTTGATGAGTGTGGTGTGGTGCAACTGTTTACCTTCTCCTCTTGACTATCTAGTTCAGTCTTAGGTGAAAAGAGCTTTGCTTCAGGTTTGGCTATATAAGTGCATCTCTCACAGGTTGTGGTGTTGGGTGGTAGGAGGAGAGGGTTGTCTGTGTACATGAGGCAATTGCTGCATTGCCCCAAGATGCCCAGATTCATCAGGTAGACAGGAGAAAACACCGGGAGCTGACCCTTAGACATGCCTGGATAGGTGCTTATTTATTAAGTACTAAAAACTGTCTTCCTCTAGACAAGAGAGGAAAGTTGAGTGATGTAGTAATTTGTAGCTTATTTAGTGCTTACAACGAGTTCTGAACAAGTGCTGAGCTCAAAGAATCAGATTTAAGTGCTAAAACTAATAAACTGGCTAGTTCTATGGGAAAATTTGAAGAGCAGAATTTATGGTGCCAGGAATAATTTAACCCTAGCTATGTGGCGATGCATAAAGTGTATTTTTTTATATATAATAGTAGCAAATGAGCAAATTGATTTAAAAAAAATGAACCAATAAAAAGCTAAAAACTGAGCCCCGTTCCAGCAGTCTTCAATCAGACAAGTTCTAACTGCACACTCCTGCCACTAGGGTGCAGGGGAACCTTCTCCAAAAAAAGATGGTCTGGATTAGTGCTTAATATTTTCTAAACAACTTACAGTATCTTAGCAACCACTCAAGTTACACACATACTATCAGCAGCATTTTATTCATCTAGATGAGAACATTCAGCTAAGGAGTTCTGTCTGTGTTACTTGGTTGTTGAGATATTTAGTAAAATGTGAAAATTGTACCTATAAAAATTAATATCATAAAAGCAACAATTAATATCTATTTGCCTGCACTAGACAGAGGTCAAATATTACTGCAGTTGCGATTGTCATTGTGTAAGCTTTAAGATGAAATCTTTCAAAATCTTGTACATAGCATGGTTTGGAATTATTGATACAAATATGAACAAGCAATATTTGACACCTAGAGGTGTCAGTAGGAGTTAACTGCAGATGCATCTGGAGACGTCATTCGGATGTAATGCGTTAACAGGATTCATCCATTTATAACCTCTTTTTCACATTTTTGCACATGGAGTCAGGCTGTCACTTTAACAGTGACAGTCATCTAGAGCCAAGGTTTATACAAACAGGTTGCTAGCCCTGTCACAGTAGTTCATCCACACCACACTCTCAGCCAATTTAGAGTGTCGGGAAGTCCACATACTGCAAGCGTTTGGAATGTGGGAGGAAACCAGAGCACCTGGAGGAAACCCACACAAACACAGCGAGGACATGCAGACATGCAGACTCCACACAGATGGCATCCCAGCCAAGAATCAAACCAGGGAACCTGTTGCTGTGAGGTGACAACACTATCTGCTGTACCACTGTGCTGTCCTTTTTATCAGTTCTAAAGTTAAAGACTAAATTACTCATCTAAATAATATCCATTAGATAGATTTTAAAACATACAATAATTATAAATCAGGGACTGAATCTGTCATCTACAAATCTAAGTCACAGCAAAATCAACCAGTCTGAATGACACAAATGATTATAGATATGGAGGTGATTGACCTTGCTGTACATTTCTGCCAGATGAGCATTGCAGATTTTGAAGGGGGGCGTAATCCAAGAGCTATTCCTGAAACGGTATTAGGATTTTGTGAGATCCTCTAGTAGCAATGACCTTTTATTTTGCAACATAATACACAGAAAAAAACAACACCTGAATAACACAGAATGGAGGCAATTTAGGAGAGGCAATTAAGATGCTATGTGGTGTTTTTAGAATATACAGAAAAAAGAATAGTTATCTCTCCTTAGCTGTTCTCACAGAGGTGAAAAATCTGGCATATAAATAAACAATCCCATGCCTCACAAACCACATGAATTATAAGGCAAAATGCTTTTTAGTGAGAAAAATCACAAAGATCTAAGAAAGAGCTGTAAAAAAGTATCCAGAGAAAATGTGTTATTTGCTACTGTTATCATCATCACCATCAGGCCCCCTTTTTTCCCATTTTCTACATGGAGTTAGGGTATTGTGTTAACTGTTGCCATCTCTCTCGATTGCTCCACTCTTGCCTTCTAAGACACTCATGCCTGACTGTCACATATCTTCTTTTACACAATTCATCCACCTCTTTGCTGGACATCCTAGTTTCCTCTTACCTTCTTCCTGTCTGTCCCAGATCTTCTTCACCAGATTGTCTTCTGCTTTTCTCCATATGTCCAAACCACCGTAATCTGTTTTCTTTGATCTTTTCTGCAATTAGAGCTACTTTGGTTTCTGTTTTTATGTCCTCATTTCTTCATCTGTCCCACAGTGTGCATCCCTTTGTTCTTGTACACTGGCACAAGTATGCTTATTCTCCAGTCATCTTGGATATGCCTTTGTCTCCATGCTGCTATGAGTAACCTCAGGAGCCATTTCTCCCCTATCCCAACCAGCATGTTTATCATATCTGCTGTGACCTCATCTGAGCCTGCTGCTTTTCCTGACTTCATTTTCCTTAGTGCTATTCTTAATTCTTCTAGGATGGGCTCCTCTTCTTCTCTCGTTGTAGGTTGTTTCTGAGGCTGTACAGCTTCTGTGGGGTTTTCTTCATTCAGAAGCTTCTGCCTTCCATCTGCCTTTGATGTCCTGTGGACTGGTGAGCAAATTGTTGCTAGCATCCCTTATGAAGGGAGTCTGACTATCTTCTTTATCTTTCTATTGTTGCCTTCCTACCTGATATAGTTTGTGTGAGTCATATACTGTGTCACTTTCCAGAAGCTGGTAGAGGGCCTCCAATGCCCTATTCTTTGCTATTACAACTCCTTTCTAAGCTTCTGTGTTAGCCAACCAGTATTTCTTCCTAGCCTGGTCAGTCTTTTCTATCTCCCACCTTTTCCTGCTTCTGTTCTATTTGCCTCTAATGTTACTTAGCAATTCTGCATAAAATGACTATTATTTCTACAAGTAAACTATGATTGTGTAGAAGTATGCAGAAAGTGGCCAAACTGTGATCAGTTAGAGATTTTTTTAACTTAGCACCTTTAAGGTGTTAACACTTGAAAGCTTACAATATGCTGCAGTACAAGGCTGCCATTTCCTGTTCATTTAATATATTGGCTCCACATGCATGTTGTGTGTATTTGAATATGAAGTTATAATTAAACCAGTACATCAAATTTGCCCCTGAAAAAGGTATGCATGTTTACTTAGTTTTAGAATGCCTAAATAAAAATATTCGGTGGACAAACATAATGATTTGTTGAAATAGTGAATATAACCTTAAACCACTGGCACTGATTCTACTAGAGGATTCATTATAAACCTTGACTTTTGCTGGGACAGCACAATGCAGTATAAAATCTAAGCTGTTTTACATTAATTGTCAACATGCCTAGAATGAATTATGTTTGTGAGTTTCAAGGATCACAAAAGTCCATTTGTTAAGGAAAGCTGTCTCTGGAATGAAGTGAAATGGCAATTTTTTTCCTGCAACATAACCATGCAGAACATGCATTTTCTTGCATTTCATTTAGTCTGAGACATGATGAAATGAGAACTGAGGAAGAAATCTACATCTTTTTGTGTCATATAGAGCAAACAGTAAATATTTCTGAAAACCCAAAATATACTCTAGCAAAGCTGCAGCACTGTATATTACTGGCAGCATTCGGAAAGAATCCCTTAATTTTATTTGTTTTGTTTGCTGCTCAGTCAGGGCAAACTATTACTCATGACTGGTGCATAAAAATTCATATAGCAAAGTTCACTAATTATATAGGTGGAGATAAACTAATTTACTTCATTAGTCTTTCTAAGCTAATAAAACAAGCTGAAATACATTACTGTGACTGCATTAAAGTAAGTAAACTGGTCTCAGCTTTCAGCTGACAACTTGAAAACTAAATGAAAGGATGTAATCCTTGTGGTGTTACAAGATGCAAGACAGGTGTGTAACTATGAGGTCTGGTGCAATAAGGTGTTGCATGACCATGGTATTCAGGAATCACATTCTAAAATGTCTCCTTGTCTTCAAGGTGTCCTGTAGATCTACAGGGCAAATTAGAATTGTTGTTAAATTACAAACCTACAAAATATATTGGCATCTACCTTTAACCAGTCACTGCATATGATCTGGCATGAAGCAGCCTTGAGTAGCCCAATAAATGGCTTATGTGCAGCAGAATAAAATCAAAAGACCATTTCATACCAGTTCCATCATCATCACAGCACATCTTCTTCTAAAATGATGCTCTGAGAAGTTTGACAGATGGTCAGATGGAAAATGTTGGGAAGAAGACTTGAAATGCAGCCCGTGATCCAAAATGTGTATTTGTCATTTCTGCAAACAGCAAACTCATAGTATTTTACCATTTAAATATTATGTTTTCAAATTAGCAATTTCTTAAGACATATCCTTCAACATTTATTTAGTGTTCAAAAAAAACTTGGGGCAAATGAATCCTCATTCCAGCTCATGTAGTGCATTAGGAAGCATGCTGTTAAATAAAAACCCATAATACAAATGATTCCTTTTTACTTTTTGAGATGCGCTACAGAGATGTCTATAAGAATAGCTTTGAAGGACACATTAAATACATTTAGCGTCATGATTTCAATATGCATTCACTTGCTTGGTATTTTTCAATGTTTTGCACCATAAGTTCATCATTGTCTGTTCAGGTTAGTGTTTCAGTGTCCTTTCAACTCCTTTCAACTTAATAATCAAACTTCCTTTTATTTGTTTAAAATGTTACTCTTTTTTTTCTGTATAAAGAATATATTCCTTATATTCCTTGCTGCCGTCTTAGAGGGCAGGTACCTTAAGTTCCAATTTTTTTGAAAGCTGAATCATTTTGCAATAGGCATTCTTCCATACACTCCATCTCTATTTGTGCTGAAGGATAAAGCTCTGACAATGACCAAGGTGACCTGAGTTTGATCATCACCTCTTCGAGCTGACGAATGGAGGAAGAGAATAATGAGGCTTAATAAGCCTAGTCAATACCCTTTTGGTGGGATATGCATCTGGGCAGACTCAGAAAGATAGAATCCCCAGTGGATTATTTTTGTCATGTGGAGGTGTGGCATGCATCACAAAGGCCCATTGCACACTAGCCCCTTGAGTGCTAACAAGCAAGTGTGGGGAGCTATGGCTGCAAAGACAATGTCTGATCCTTCTCAAAATGACAGTGTAACTGCCAGTCCACTCAGCCCTCACCCTCAGGGAATGAATGAGCCATAGGGATGTGACACTGGGGGAACACTTGGGTTGGTACAGCATCATAGATGTTAAGTTCAATGGTGAGAGGAGGACAGCAGCAAAAAGCACATTCTACATGCAAGCTTATTAAGTTAATATCTCTGAGGACATCTTTATTTTATGTTATAGTTGATTTCTTAATATAGTTACTCTGACAGACAAACAGGAACTTTCTCTTTGAGTTCTTAATAAAGAACCAAAGTCATCCAAACTTTTATTTCCATTTAACTCCAAGGTAAAATCCTAGAAAAAATTTTATACTTCAAAAATTCCAATGGATAAGGAGTGGCAATAGAAAAGATTGCTCCCAACATGAAGGACATTTTTACATTACTTACATTCTTTTTCAAAATACAGTACTGTTAATGAACTACACAGACTATATATTGAGAACTGTGCAAACCTGAACAGATTTTTAGCTCTGAAGATTCTTGACAAATTGTTGTCAGTAGATTCATTGACAATCCCCTTTTTAGCATGAGTTTTGAAATTTGTAGTGAGTAAAATGTCACAAGAGACCATTCTGCTATTCATTAAAAATGTAATTTGTTTATTGGCATAACTGCGTAGTCTGCAAACAAAGTAAAGTATCACTTTAAGACAAATGACCCACTCCTATGTAATACATTAACAACTTCAGATCCCCGCTAAACTCAGTTAACTACAGTAAATATGCAGTAATATAGACCACCACACTTTATGGGCTGGTAAACTGTTGCATAGAAGCAGCTGTACTCCATAAGAACAAGTGAAGGGCAAACCCCAGAAGCAAACACACATGGTGGAACTATAATAACAACAAACTTTATAATAAAAGGAAAATAAGAACAGTAATTCCAAGAATGTTAGAGCCCCTGTCACTGAAATAAATAAACAACTCAGGAGCATAACAAAATCCACCAAAACCAAGTTTGAGGTTAAACTAGCTACCCAAGGCAAAGACAATCACAACACATTTTTTAGTTATGTTCGTAATCTCAAAAGCACAATGCAGCAATGTTGCTTGTGACTGATGTTACCTACACTGAGGCTGAAGATATAGCTAACATACTGGTCAATAAATTTAGCTCTAATTTACCCCTCTATCCTCTCTGTCTGTCCCTGAAAATATTCTTGAAATTGGCTCACCTCCAGCTATCACACAAGACTAAGTCCTAAGAGTGCTATCAAAAACTAAAAATACTGAATGGGTCCTGACAATAATCCTGGATGCATCTTAAATAGCATGAAGCACAATTTAGCAACACCCCTAACAACACTCTTCAGTCTCAGCCTCCATACAGTTTTCCACTAAGTGAATGTAGAACAGCTACAGTCATTTCCCTGCATAAGGGAAGACCTTCCACAGACCTAGGCAATTACAGACCCATAAGTCTAACCAGCCTAATATGCAAAGACATGAAAATACTTACCGTGTAATTAATCAGTCAGGACATGGGGAACCTCCAAATGCTAGAGTCATCTTAGTTTGGATTCATCAAGAGCAACCTGGTTGATTTTTTGAAAGCAATTGATAAAGGCAAAACAGTACAGTACACATCACATATCTTGACCTGTCCAAAGCTTTTGACAAGTTTCCCACTCATGCATAGTAGAAAAGCTAAATAGACTGGGAATAACCACCTTATGTCACCCACTGGATTGCCAATTGGCTCACAGAGTGAATGCAGATAATCAAAATAGGGGAAGACACCTCCACACAGAGACCAGTCACCATTGGAGTCCCCCAGGGTTCTGTGCTGGGATCTCTCTCCTGTTTGACATCTACTTTTCTGAAGTAAAAGCCAATACCATAGGGCTTTGACTGACTAGGTTTGCAGATGACTGCAAGCTAGGAGCAGTCATTGAATCCCCAAATGGCTTAGCCATCCTGCACTATGGCTTGTCTCAAATAAATAAGTGGTGTCAAAATCATGGTCTGAAACAAAATGCCAAAACAAAATACACTATTTTATCTTTTGGGAAGTCATCTACCCCAGGGAACTACCACACTGGCAACACACCTGTAAGAGTCAACCCCTTTGCTCAGGTTTTGGAAACTTATGTGGACCGTGACTTTATTTGTGACCAACATGTGTCTTTTGTTGCAAGAAAGTCCTTTTGTATTGCACAGTTTATAAACAAAGGGATTGTGTTTAGATCTAGGAATGTCATTGTCCCCCTTTCCTGAGCCCTTATTAGGCTAGTCAATGAATGTAATGCCCCCTTTAGCATGTATCTGTCCAGATACATTCTACAACTGGAATGCACTCAGAGATACCTTAGTAAAAGGATAGAAGACCTAAACAATATGTCCTGCATGGACCAATTCAAACCCTGTCAATATACTCAATATCTCACAGACTAAGAGGTGATCTGTGTCTAGCGTGGAAGGCATCCTCTAACCCATTACTGATGGATTTACTACACATCAGCAAGTCAAATGGCATCAGTTAGGGGGCAAGACAAGGACATGAAACACACATTTGAGTGTATTAAATGTAAAGCATGGCACTACAAGAAAAGGGTAGCTTGACTTGGAAGGGTAAAAGAGATAAGGAAGGGGAAGCATGTATTGGGTGTAAGTATGAGCGTCAGTGATACTGCTGGATTTACCCTTACCATTACTTCATTTTATGCAAGGAATCTCCTGGTGCATTTAATACTCTGCAGAGTACCTTTAAATCATTGAGGCATTACCTACCAGTGTTGTAAACTGGAAGACAAAAATAAAGTCTTTGCAAACATAAGGTATATTCAAGACACCAGACAGCTTCACAAATCGTATTTTAATTTTTTGCTTTTCTATGATCTCCTAGTAATTAGTCTTTTGGCAATGGTCCCTCAAGTATCTCTTCCAGAGAGTTCCCTACAGCTCCATTTCTGAGTAATAGTTATTTTATAAACTCCTTTTTGAACACAAAACATTGCAATAAACTGGAACAAGCATACACATAAAGAGCAGGCAAATGTCTTTGCACTTAAAACAATAATAGCCTTCTTACAAGTCAACAGTTATACATATCCTTATCCAAAAAGTCATCAGACATCACCCTGCTACATGATTCTTTTTGCATCCATGCCCTTGCATCATACAGTATTGTTTCTTATTAACTCCTATTCTTGAGAACCCTTAGCCATATAATCATAAATTAATGTGTATGCTCACTTGTTTATACCAATTATTTATTTACCACATGACTGCTAGTACAAATTAATTTTTTTTATCAGAGACAGTAAATTTAGTATGATCCTTTATCCCAGATCAGTCATAATGTCTTAATTCTTGTTAAACATTTTATAGTTTACATATTCACATTCTTATGTTGTTATTCTTTTTATTTTCCTAGCAAAACTCCCCATATTATGATACTTACTTTTAATAAGTGCTTCCATCCAACATCCTCATGGTCCTCTATCAGTAAATAAGCATATTGCCTGTACTCCACCTAATACTATAAACCTTTCACTATCTTCCCAATCACTTCATTCTCCTAGATATTTTATTTCTTGAATATTACTTAAACTATTCTCATCCCAATATATCTGCATTCTTTTTTGTAGCCTGCATTTTATTCATATTTTCTAAGTGAATAACACCTTTTATGATTTGTACATTGATCGCAGGAAATAGCTTTCATTTTTACAGCATGCTTTCATACTATATTTCTTGCATATCATGTCCCTACTGTCATTAGCTACACTTCCTGTCCATCAGGAACACAACAGGTGTTATTCTTTTTAATTACTGTAACAGCTGAAAGGCCATCAGAAATTTCATTCAGTTCTATGCTGTCTTTCAGTTCCAACTTGATTTTTTATGGCAATAAACCACAACTGACTTCCAAACAACCTCTTCCACCAATAGGCTCTCAGTCCTTTCTCTCAGTTCTTAACTCAGGCAGCTCCATCTTTGTTCTCTTCTTAAGGCCAAGAAATCTGAAATATGTGCAGGCTTATTACATCTCCCTTAATAGCTATTTGATCTCATAGTTGGAGCAATTGCATTCCGTTTTGTTTAAATAATTGATTTAATCTTCCCTTATTTTCTATCTCAACAGTACTGGTGGAATGAAATGCACTTGTTTTTCTTCCACAGTAGCATCCTACATTTAACTAGAATTTGTGTCTCATTTAATGAGTATGATTGCTCTTCCATCCTTGTCAAATTTCCTGTAGGTTTAGAGATTTCCCTCTCTAAGCATTTCCTGTATATACAAAATATTAATATTTTAATTTATGGGTTAATATTGCAGTCACCTTATATGCCCCTTATCTAATGTAATGTAATAATGTTATAATGCATTTTCATCTTATAATGTTACCCTTAATGTTAAGCAATCTTTTTTAATATAAAATCAAATATTAACACTTTAGTTCTTATCACAAAGAACTTTTTCAGACAATAAGTTCATCACATCACTTAAATATTATGATTAAGTCACATAGCAGTTTACTTAACTGATGTGTGAATGGCTAAAACTTAAAATTGGATTAATATTATTTACTTTGTTATAAATAGATTATATAAATTATGAAAATGACAGCACGCGCAGAATTTGTATATATTTGTTGATTATTATTAAAACCTATTCTCCAACAACTAAAAACAAATTAAATCTATGTATGTGTATAGAGATCTGAATCACTATCTATGATTCTTTAACCAAAGTGATATTTAATGTCCATTTATTCTTATACATTCTAGGCTAGCTGCCCTTTCTGGGCCATTTTAAGCCTAGACAAATGTCCTTTTTGTGCTTGAAATAACCTATCCCATTTGGATATAGATTGGCCTTATCCAAAGAATGGTTGATAATTGCATTTTACCACTAATGAATAACTGGGATCATACCATAGATAATGCGAGGCAACCCATACATGGGATAAAGCATTTAGGAGCTGTCTCTGCCCATTAGTAGTGCAAGGAAAAGTCCTGGGGAAAATGTTCTGTTTCCCAGCCACAGATCTATGTTACACGTGAATATGGATAGTGATGAATTTTGTTTTATGTGGATGGGGAGCCTGTTCTGCAGCAGTGGTATCCACTGTCCCTACAAACCATTCTGTTGATGTTACAGAAGAGGTTTAGATCCCTATACTGAGTATTTCTGATGTTATTTGTCTTTCTGATATGCAGTAAATCCATCAGTAATGGGTTAGAAAATGCGTTAATATACAAAAAGCTTGAATTTTAAAATATAATTATATTCAGAGTTTTGTTCAAACTTGGGTATGCCAATATAATTAATTTGTTTCTAAAAATACATCTTTGACCCTTCCTCTCAAATCCCCTCCCATTTTTTAAACATATAAAACTGAAATTTTGCACATTTGTTTTGATTGATATAAGGCTTTGTTGATAGCAGATTTCATATTGGCTCCTATGTGTTTTCTTATTCTCTTCCTTAAAGCTCTAGCAGCTTCTCCTATATAAAAACAAATGCAGTCGTTACACAGAGATATATATTAGTAGCCACAAGAATCCTTCCATCTACCTTGTAAAATTACTTCAGCAATTTGATTCACAAACTATGACCTGTTAGAAAAGTATTTGCACATTTTGCACCCTCTACACATTAAGGGTCCCCTTGGGTTTAAATGTAAAGTTCTTTCCACACTGTATCCTTTCACCTCATAGTCCCATCCTCAGTTATAGACAAATGCTCAAAAGTTTACCCTTTCTATTAAAAAAAAAACTTGTAACCTTGCCAGCTTGCCTTGACCAGGTTCTTGTTCCTCAAACTAATGTTAGAGTTCTTTTGTTCCATATCTTTAATGTGTAAATAGTCAAATGATTTGTGACTGTTAAACCTCATTTGGTTACTCAATATGCTAAATGCAGCTATCAAAGCATATTTGTTGGAACTCTTTTTTATGATAATATCCGTGATATTATCCACTGTTTCTACCAGATAATATCTGTCTGTAAAGATGTGGTTCAGTTCATTTAACCTGTGTACAAAGATTTTCACTTCTGAGCCTCATTAGTTTCCCCTTCACCATGTTATACTTAACATGATATAGATGCATGGTCTTAAAATTCACTTGGTGGTTCTCACTTACTTCCTTTCTCTACACTTAAGTCAATAACTTTGAACAGACTGCATCTTTATAAACAGTCACATGTAAAACATTTGGTTTAATCATAACCCATTTTTCACAGAAAATTCTAAGAACATTGTGGCATTATTAAAATATTTATGGAATGCTATCAGCTCTTCCAGTATCCCACTCCGCAAGAAAAAAACTCATCCATTGAAGACAATATTATGTAGGCAAATCACAGCAACAATGGTAGCCTGAAATGGGCCACCTTTACCAAGCTTGCAAAAGATGATGCCGTAATTGTCCCAACAGCACCCCCTGTCAATTGTTGATGCACCTCACCCTCAAACATAAAGAAGTTGTTGCACAAAACAGTTTCATGTAAAATACACTTAAAGTCCATATCATGTTATGTAGTTTATATTATTGTAGCAAATTCTGTTTATTGCTAAATGTATTTTGTTGTTTAGTTTTAGTTTTTGTATTCTTTACCATAACTCTTATTCAGTTATTAAGCCTTATATATTGCATAGTTGTTTAAAGGCAAAGAATGGAGGCTTCATACAGTGCTTATAAACAGAGGCATTGAAATAATTTCAAAAACATAACAATGCACTATCAGGCATTCAGCTGTAACAGCCATGTAACAGTTCTGAACCACTATTAAGAGAATCTGTAGAATGCAGCTGTATCAAACATTCACTTGTAATGGTCACAGCATAAGAGCTTTGAACAGCTGTTAACTGGATATGTAATTTTCTTTATTTACTTCAAGACTTGTTCTTTGCAACCAGTTTTTGATAAACATATTCCACCTGACCGCCTAGATTTCCTATTTTATTTACCACTTCCAAAGCTGGTCTTCAGCAGGGCCGGATTTAGATGAAAAGAGGCCCTAGGCTATTCCACTTATGAGGCCCTTTCACCTCCCATTTTTAAGTTTGTAAATTACATGAGAGATAATAAAATACATCATTACTGTGATATATATCAATATGTTAAATGAAACATGTTGTGATTGGTACTAACCTTTATAAAAAAGGTGGCACGGATAATAAATAAAAAAAAGTCGAGAACACTTACTTGGACATTTATTCTCAGCACCATATATAGTACTTGTAATAATAACTAATCAAACATAACACACAACATTTACAAAGAAACAAAATTCAAATAATGAAAATCTTTGACTACTTAAATAAAATACACAATAAATTATTATCATATTTTCTATCAAATTAAATTAAATATATTCAATACATTGAAGATTAAACCAATTAATTCAGATAACTATTTCATAATAATTCACATTTAAAGTTTGTATGAATTATTATGAATTTTAAGTCTTAAACTAAACCAAAAATGGAACTTATTCAAACAAAATCCAGATCACAAAAGTAATCAAATTATCATATTAAATTTTATGTTAATAGTTATTTTATTTAATAACTGATTCAATCCAAGTATACATTTAAAACGAAATAGTAGATTAGAAGAATTTCTTTCAAACTTTTTCATGAATTCTTCTATAAGTTCATCAAATATTTTTCTGAAGGTCTCATTTTCGATGCACAAAATACTCAATGAAGACAACCTTGTCTGGGTCATTGTGCTTCTTAACTGATTTTTGATATTTTTAAGTCTTGAAAATGACCTTTCTCCAGTACAATTAGTGACTATTAAACTGAGAAACAGCCGTAAGATTGATTCCACATTGGGGAAGGCCACTTATTTTCTTTGAATATTATTTGATACAAGTCTGCGCATAATGTGTGGAATTTTTGAAGGCTTATGCGCCTGTCTCACATATGTGTGAAATGAAATAGTTCTTCAGTAAGATTTTGGTTGACATCTTCTGGGTATTCTTGCATTAACAGCTCAACACCTCTTTGAAGTTCTACCTTTGATAATGTAAGATCAGCAAGAAAGGAAAATATTTTCACTACATCATCATAAACAGAAGCTCTTCTTCCTAAATTTGATTCTAGTGCATCTAATATAGGAATAAATTATTTAATCCTAAATTTATCTCTTGAAGAGAGTTCGTCTAAGGCATTAGGGTCAGATGAATTTTTGTAATTCCCTTGCCTTTTACTTCTTATTATCCTTCTGGCAGTTCTATATTCAGTATTTGGCAACGTGTTTTTTGTTTGTTGCTCAAGTGCATCAAAATCTTCCCTAATTCCACGTAAAATATCCAAAAGTGACCTGTACCAATCTGCACAACTACTCAGTAAAATATTAGGGCTTTGAAGAATTTTATTTCCTTTTGAAAAAATGTCTCAGTATTTGATTTCAGAAATGGAGCAAAAACACAAATTCAAATTGTTCCATCTTCTCTAAAAGATTGTTGTCCCTCAATCTAGTATCAACCTTTGTATTATTATCTGAATGTAAATAATTGAGTGCATTGGTGATATCATTGTAATTTTCTAAAATAGCTTCTGTAGCTTTTGCATGTGCCTCCCACCTAGTGTCTGATAAATATTTAGGCACTTTAGAATGAGGTTTCAAATGTGATTTCAGAACTGCCCATCTTTTTGTGGAAGACGAAAAAAAGATATAAACTTCGTTCACAACACCGGCATCAAGGCAACAATCAACAGCTAAAACCTACTAAATTTAAAGAGTGACGCATGAGGAACAAATCTGCAAACTTGTTTTTTTCGATAATTTTGCTGCATACCATTGTATCTACCAGCCATATTGGCTGCATTATCATAAGACTGTCCTCGGCATTTTCTGAAATCAATTTCAAGTTCAGTAGTGATATAGTTAAATACTAAATCAGCTATGCTTTCCCCTGAGTGATCTTTTAGCTCAAGGAAAGATAAAAATCTCTCAGTTGGCAAACCGTCTTCAGGTGACACATATCTAATAATTAAGGTCAACTGATCAGTATGAGATATGTCAGGAGTAGAATCTACTGAAAAGCTAAAATAGTCAGCCTTTTTCACTTCCGCCACAATTGTGTCTTTCACTTTATTTACTCATGTTGAATAATTCACATATAGTTTTAGTATGGAAGTTCCTGAGCCAGTATTTCCTAGTTATCAGATTGATAAGATCTCTTAAAAATGGATCAAATTTTGCTACTAGTCTCTAGAAGACCAAAAGTAATTACCGCTATGAGTTCCAAACTTTTCATTAGTCCCCTCTAAATGGTAAGCCTCGCCTGCAGTAAGAGTGCAAATTACAGCCAAAACTCTTTCTATAATGTAACCAGTATTGTTACTCCTATATAAAAACAAATGCAGTCGTTACACAGAGATATATATTAGTAGCCACAAGAATCCTTCCATCTACCTTGTAAAATTACTTCAGCAATTTGATTCACAAACTATGACCTGTTAGAAAAGTATTTGCACATTTTACACCCTCTACACATTAAGGGTCCCCTTGGATTTAAATGTAAAGTTCTTTCCACACTGTATCCTTTCACCTCATAGTCCCATCCTCAGTTATAGACAAATGCTCAAAAGTTTACCCTTTCTATAAAAAAAAAAAAAAAAAAAAAAAAAAAAAACTTGTAACCTTGCCAGCTTGCCTTGACCAGGTTCTTATTCCTCAAACTAATGTTAGAGCTCTTTTGTTCCATATCTTTCATGTGTAAATAGTCAAATGATTTGTGACTATTAAACCTCATTTGGTTACTCAATATGCTAAATGCAGCTATCAAAGCATATTTGTTGGAACTCTTTTTTATGATAATATCCGTGATATTATCCACTGTTTCTACCAGATAATATCTGTCTGTAAAGATGTGGTTCAGTTCATTTAACCTGTGTACAAAGATTTTCACTTCTGGACCTTATTAGTTTCCCCTTCACCATGTTATACTTAACATGATATAGATGCATGGTCTTAAAATTCAGTTGGTGGTTCTCACTTACTTCCTTTCTCTACACTTAAGTCAATAACTTTGAACAGACTGCATCTTTATAAACAGTCACATGTAAAAAATTGGTTTAATCATAACCCATTTTTCACAGAAAATTCTAAGAACATTGTGGCATTATTAAAATATTTATGGAATGCTATCAGCTCTTCCAGTATCCCACTCCGCAAGAAAAAAACTCATCCATTGAAGACAATATTATGTAGGCAAATCACAGCAACAATGGTAGCCTGAAATGGGCCACCTTTACCAAGCTTGCAAAAGATGATGCCGTAATTGTCCCAACAGCACCCCCTGTCAATTGTTGATGCACCTCACCCTCAAACATAAAGAAGTTGTTGCACAAAACAGTTTCATGTAAAATACACTTAAAGTCCATATCATGTTATGTAGTTTATATTATTGTAGCAAATTCTGTTTATTGCTAAATGTATTTTGTTGTTTAGCTTTAGTTTTTGTATTCTTTACCATAACTCTTATTCAGTTATTAAGCCTTATATATTGCATAGTTGTTTAAAGGCAAAGAATGGGGGCTTCATACAGTGCTTATAAACAGAGGCATTGAAATAATTTCAAAAACATAACAATGCACTATCAGGCATTCAGCTGTAACAGCCATGTAACAGTTCTGAACCACTATTAAGAGAATCTGTAGAATGCAGCTGTATCAAACATTCACTTGTAATGGTCACAGCATAAGAGCTTTGAACAGCTGTTAACTGGATATGTAATTTTCTTTATTTACTTCAAGACTTGTTCTTTGCAACCAGTTTTTGATAAACATATTCCACCTGACCGCCTAGATTTCCTATTCTATTTACCACTTCCAAAGCTGGTCTTCAGTGATCTCTTCAGTGATCATTGTACTGAGATACTGGCCATTTAAAATGGTTGCTATCCTTTCCAAGTAGTTCTAGGTTCCTTAAATATCCATCCAGCAGTTCTGATAGGTAATGGAGTTCTTTGCTATTGGCTTAGATTTCAGTCATATTGCTTATGGCATTCCTCTCTTGTTTCTTTGTGTCAAATTTCAAATTTATTTTTCCGTCATTGTTAATTCAACTAACAGTTCTATTTTTTTTCCGTCATTTTCATGCTATCACCTTTGTAAACTCAGTCTCCTCCACATACAAGGAACTCATGTTTAATTAGCAAAAATATAATCTTAATTAACCTCACAACACTGAGTGAAAGACGAGGCATGCAACCTCATTTATCTCTACAGGACTTCTTGTATGAAATTTCTCCTCTTCCAAGATATAGCCTTGAATATTAGTGGACTGTGTCATACAAGGCTTTTATGTTTTGGTAATAATGCCCTCATTTTCTCTGCAGGAGTGCCTTGCTCATATAAGATGAATTTAGCCATTTCTGAAGGGTCAGTGCCATGTACAAATTCATAGGTTCGTAGGTTCATAGGTAGGTACTAGGCTATCGGCCCTGGGGCCAATATAAGCCTAGCCAAAAAGGTTCCCTGGCTTTCGCCACCCAAGAAAATTATTTTCCTGTGCCCCTATCAAGCAGTGCCACAGAAGTGATCCCCGAGGTGAATTTTCTATTTCCCATCCAGTCGTCAAGATTTTTCTTAAAGAGGGCCAATGAGGAGCTTTGCTTGACATGAATGGGTAGTTTGTTCCAGAGTATGGGCAGTCTCTGGGACAGGAATCTATCCCTCAAGCATGTTCTGTTTATTGTAATGACAAGGTTTAGGTCCCTGGAGTGTGTGGTTTGGAGAGACTGGGATTTCTTTAAGTGTAGCATGTCCAACAGCTCTGGGTTTGACATAGCTTTGTATGTTAGGCAGAGATCACCTCTGAGTAGGTGATATGTGACGGAGTAGAGCTGGAGATTTTCGAGACGGTCTGCGTATGGCATCTGTTTCAGGCTGGTAATCTTCTTAGTGAAATTTTTCTGTGGCCTTTCCAATTGTTGTAGGTGTCTTGTGAGATACATGCCAAATGGGGCATTGTACTCTATAACGGGTCTAATGAGGGATGAGTAGAGAGGAACAATGGCCTCCTTTTTTCTAGAGGAGAACCCTTTTGTGATGAGGTGTGCCACATAGAAGGATTTCCTGACTAATGTGGTGATGTGGTTATCAAAGGAGAGACTACTGTCCACCTGTTTCCCGAGGTCTCTTACCACACTTTCAGTATTTAGTGAGCTACCACCTATGTGGTAGTTCATGGGTACTGAGCTTTTCCCAAAGAGGATGACGATGCACTTCTTGGCATTGAGCTTAAGGCCATGACTTTGACACCAAGCATCTGTCTCTGTGAGGCCCTTTTGTAGAATGTCTACATCATTAGGTGATTATATTATGGCTTTCAGTTTGCAGTCATCTGCAGACTTTGTTAGCCAAAGACCTTCTGTGTTGGCCTGCACTTCAGAGAAGTAGATGACAAACAGGAGGGGACCCAGGACCGAACCCTGTGGTACTCCATTCATCACTGGTCTGAAGTCAGACTTGGAGCCGGCTACTTTTACTGTGTGGGTTCTGTCAGTGAGCCAGTTGGCCACCCATCTTATGACATAGGGATTTATGCCCAGTTTAGTGAGTTTATCTATAATTCCAGAGTGGGGGATAGTATCGAAAGCCTTGGCGAGGTCAAGATAGGCTGTGTGCACTACCTTGCCCTTGTCTATGGCTCTAGTGACTGTTTCAAAGAAATCAATCAGGTTTAGTATACATGAGCTCCCTTTTACAAACCCAAACTGAGTGAGGTCCAAGGTTTGGAGGTTACCTATATCTTTGTTTATAAGCTCCAAGATTATACATTCCATGGCCTTGCAGACCAGGCTCATCAGGCTAATGGGGTTGTAGTGTCTGGGGTCCGTGGTGGCACCCCCTTTGTGGAGTGGGATAACCGTTGCTGTGCAACATTCAGTAGGCACATAGCCTGAGATGAGGCTATGATTGAACATGGTACTTAGATGGGGTGCCAGTTCATTCTGTAGTTCATTCAGTATGCAATAAAATAAGGGCAAATAAATTATAACGCAATTCCAACTATGGCCACTTGGGGGCATATCAACACTATGCACACACAGGTTTCATTCAATATGTGTATAAGGATACATACATCTTTTACATTAAAAGTGGTTTTAAATTACATGGTTTTTACAAATTGTTGTTGCTTTTTTAATTTTACAACATGAATTTGTATTAAGTATACATGTAGGAGTGGTTTTTAGAAAAAAGGAGGTTTTAACACAGGAGTTTTTAACATAGGAGTTTTTAATAAAGCACGTAGCACTTTATGAAACTCATGAATATTAATGAATGACACGAAGTACAGATATAATAGGTGTGTTTGAAATAAAATTTATCCAATCCAGGAGTTTTTAATCAATTCAATGGAGTATTTAAACCTGTTTATTATGTTTTCATGTTGTCTGATGAAGTCTTTGGTGACGAAAACGCAGTTTGTTAAGTGTATTAAAGAGCGTTCATTCAATTGAAGGTTTCGCTGCTATTTTTTCAAGTATTGCTGCTATTTCTAAGTATTACTGTTATCTGGATGAGAATTTGCTGCTATCGTAATCTCCAATCAAGTGACTGGTATTTGGCGTTACTTACAAGCGGACCAGGGCACACTTCTTTATATTTATTGGTTGGTTCTGAGTGCCTATACCTTGTTTTTGGTTTTCATTCAGTATGCAGCCTGGGATGTTGTCTGGTCCCATGGATGCTGTGTGCTTGGCTTTGGAGAGTGTGGTCTTTACTTGATGATCTGTGATTACAGGGGCTTTATATTCTTCTGGTATTAAGATGGGCCCTTTGGGGGGTGAAAGGGGGGTAAAGTTAACACTGAACCTATCTGCCAGGATATTGGCAATAGCAGTTGGTTCTGTACATTTAGTGCCATTGTGCTGTAGCTCAAAGCAGATCTGAGTGTTGCCATTGAGATTCTTGACATAGCTGTAGAATGCTTTGTGGTTGTCTTTGGAATCATTGGTGATTTTATTTTCATAACTGGCTTTGGAGGATTTTATGAGGGATCTCAGCTTCTTGCTGAGGCTGACCAGGGAGTTCCTCCAATTTTGGGATTTTACTCTTTTTTGCAACAGCTTCTTCTTTCTCTTGTAGACTTTGTTTATGGCAAGGGACCACCAGATTGGCTTCCTTTTTTTGGAGGATGGTATCTTGGTTCTGTTGGGGGTAGCTCAATCCATGCACTCGTGTATGTGCTTATACAGTGCATTTGTATACGATTCAGCAGTTGTACCTCTATTTACTGTCTGCATGGGTGTCGTGAAGTTTGCCACTTCTGTCTTAAGAAGCATGAAGCTGGCCTTGGAGTAGTTTTTGACAATGGTTTCCTAATGGGGGGTGAGGTGGGATATGGATGTCTAGGGTGATTAGCTTGTGGTCAGATCTGAACAGAGAGGAGTTGACCTCTGGCATGGAACACTGGTTACCCATATTGGTAATGACCAGGTCCAGGATATTGCTGCCCCTGGTGGGGGTGTGGACAAGTTGATCCAAGGTGTTGGAATTTATGAATTCCAGAAAACATTGAGTGAATGAGTTGGTACATGAGTAGTTTTCCCAGTTGATGGTGGGGTAGTTGAAATCACCCATAATTAAGGTATTGGGTCGTACCTTGATATTTTCCAGTATCTTAAGAAATGAAGAGTGGAAATCCTGGGGCATGGTGGGGGATCTGTAACAAGCTACAATCTGGATTGTAGTCTTGCCTAGTGTTAGTTGCACTTGGATAATTTTGGATGTATTATGTTGAGCAACTAGACTGTAGGTGTGAATATCCTTAGTGAATATGGGTACACCTCCACCTTTAGTGTTTTGGTCCAGGTTAGGTGGCCGAAAGGTGTGGTATGAATTATAGCCTGGTAATGCAGGGGTGCTCTGTGGAGCCGTGAACCAGGTGTTTGTCACTGCACAGATGTCAATGTTATCCATTTTAAGGAGTGACTCGTGTGAATGCATTTTGAGGTTTAGACTTCTAGCATTGAGTAGCATTATCCTCAGAGGTTGCTTGCTTGTACCTGTTATAGTGGTGAATTTAGCATTTGAATCTTGCCTAAAAATTCTGTGAACATTGGAGAGGAATATACTTAAGATGGGAAGTGCAGTCTTCACAGCATCTCTAGCACTGCAGACTTTGATCTCAATTTTATTTTAGCCTATGTAATGTTGTAGATTACATTTTGATTTTTAACCTTTTGATTAATGGTTAGAAGCCTAAGGACTTTCTTTCAAGAAGAAATTCTCCTTAACACATCAAAAATTGAAGAGAAAGAAAGAAATTAACTCTATGCCCACAAATTTATGTTTTTCAGGGTTAGCAGTAAGTATAGAGTGACAATTTTCATGTCTTTATCCAAAGCTCAGTGGCCCTTATTAGACTGTGATTATGCAGCAGATAGTTTAAACAACGAAGTGGTCCGAATCATAATTTAGTTAACTTTATTTGTAGCAGCAATCATGTATCTTCTGGGTTTTAGTGTGACATCCATATGGCTGAGGAACTAATGCACAATGAAGGTATGTTTAATTATTTTATTTTATTTTACTTAAACACCATGCTCAAAAGTACAGGCCATGATACAAATTTAGAGACAACTGGAGCAGCCATTTAAAACATTGCAAAAAATGCATTTCAGAAATAAATCTAACATGATTGTAACATGTAATAAGAATATTTTCTTAATAATGAAATGTATATAACAAGAGTGTGTGACTCTTTCTTAACAACAAATCCAACTAGAGTATGTGATTCTGTGTTAGCAATGAAATGTGTGCCAAGAGTGGGTGATTCTTTAACAATGAAACATGTGTACCAAGAGTGGGTGATTATTAACAATGAAACATGCATAACAAGACTGGATGATTCTTTAACAATGAAACGTGTACCAAGAGTAGGTGATTCTTAACAATGAAACATGCATAGCAAGAGTGGGTGATTCTTAACAATGAAACATGCATGCCAAGAGTGGGTGATTCTTAACAATGAAACATACATACCAAGAGTGGATGATTCTTAACAATGAAACATGCATGCCAAGAGTGGGTGATTCTTAACAATGAAACATACATACCAAGAGTGGGTGATTCTTAACAATGAAACATGCATGCCAAGAGTGGGTGATTCTTACCAAAGAAACGTGCACCAAGACTGAAATATACATGTCAACAATGAAATATACATACCAAGAGTGGGGGTTTCTTAACAGTGGAACATGCATACCAAGAGTGGGTGATTCTTAACAATGAAACATGCATGCCAAGAGTGGATGATTCTTAAACAATGAAACATGTACCAAGAGTGAGTGATTCTTAACAATGAAATGTGTGCCAAGAGAGGGTGATTCTTTAGCAATGAAACATGTGTGCCAAGAGTGGGAAATTTATTAACAATAAAACATACATACCAAGAGTGAGTGATTCTTAGCAATGAAACAGACATACCAAGAGTAGGTGATTCTTTAACAATGAAACATGCTCACCAAGAGTGGGTGATTCTTTAACAATGAAACATGCGCACCAAGAGTTGGTAATTCTTTAACAATGAAACATGTGCACCAAGAGTTGGTGATTCTTTAACAATGAAACGTGCGCACCAAGAGTTGATAATTCTTTAATAATAAAACATGCGCACCAAGAGTTGGTGATGCGCACCAAGAGTTGGTAATTCTTTAATAATGAAACATGCGCACCAAGAGTTGGTGATTCTTTAACAATGAAATATGCGTACCAAGACTGGGTGATTCTCTCTTAACAATGAATTGCACCAAGAGTGGGTGTTTCTCCCTCAATAATTTAACATGTATACTAAAAGTTTTTGATTCTTAAGAAATGAAATATGTATCTTCTTCTTCTTCTTTCGGCTTTTCCCGGTTAGGGGTCGCCACAGCGGATCACCTTGTCTGCACATTGATTGGCAGTGGAGTTTTACAGTGCCGAGTTGCCAGCCCGGCGCCCAACCTTCCACAGAAGGCACACTCACATGCACAACTAGGGCTAATTTAGAGTGTCCAATCCACCTGCAGCATGTCTTTGGGATGTGGGAGGAAACCGGAGCACCCGGAGGAAACCCACGCGACCACAGGGAGGACATGCAGACTCCGCACAGAAGGCACCCCAGCCGGGGATCGAACCAGAGAACCTCTTGCTGTGAGGCGGCAATGCTAACCACTGCACCACCGTGGCCGCCCAAGAAATGAAATATGTATACCAGTAGTAATTCCATCCTAACAATGAAATGTGTATACCAAAAGTGGCTGATACTTTCTTAATAGTGAAATGAGTACTGAGGTTTTGTAAGTTTTTCCTAACAATGAATACTGTGTACAAAAAACGGGTGATTGTTGAACAATGAAATATGCACACCAAAAGTTTGTGATCCTTAATGATATGTACCAAGAGTGTATGATTCTCTTTTAGCAGGGAAACATGCATACCAAATATTTGCGATTCATAACAATAAAACGTGTACCAAGAGAGTGTGATTCACTCCGAACCATGTTAGCACAGGTGGGTAATTCTTGCTTAACAATGAAGCGTGTACAGCAGGAGTGGGTGAACTCTGGAGACTACTGCATCTTTAACTTATGAGAGACATTAAGTTCCTTTCAGTTGGAGAAAATGGAATATTGTTCTTTAACACAACATTAACAGATTTGAAAAATACTTAAGGAAAAGCAGCTCATAGACCCATATCATTTTAAATTCAACATATTTCTTGCAGTTGTATATATATTTTTAAAGCCCATGTTTTTGCACTTGATTTCTTTTTTTGCTTTCATAAGCCAGAGCATTTGTGCAATGTACTACTGAGAAGCCTAGCCAGTAATTCAGTTTCCTATTTCCAGATGGTAAAAAATGTACCTGCTTATTGTTTATTTATTTCATATTGCAGTATAAACTGATTAATAACAATAATACAATGACCTGAAAACAATACTGCACTAAAATGCAGTTGCCTTCCCATATAATTAGCTCTCTAGTATGTTTCTGAATGAATATGGACCCCTGCAAATGACCTGTCATCTATTTAATAATCGTATTCCACTTTCTGCTTCTGATTTATTGCTCCCTTCAGGGTGGTGATATTATCCTTCTTAGGGGCAGGAGTCTTCAGAAATGACTGTAAAAGCATTTGTTTAATTCCATTTTGTCAGAATTATTTTGTCATTTATGACATAAACTGTCAACCTGCATTTATAGACCGCATCCACTACTGCTTTTTTCAACAGATTAAAAAAATCTGTTTTCTGACTGGTAGCCTGCGATCCTGTGGGGGCACTGTTTAAACTGAATTGAGAAGCCTGGAGTTCTAATAATTTGTTTTAGCAGTTCTATTACTTGTACAGCATCCTGTAGATAATGTGGTCCAGGATTACATCTTCACTCCAGTCGTACCAGTAAGTATTCAGGAATGTACCTCAAACATGTTTTTCATACATTTATATGTTAAAACAAACATCTTACTAATATTTTCTTTTTCTTAACACCTGAGCACCACTCACATTTTCAATAAAATATTAAGTACCATTCACTCTCATATTTATATTACATGATGTGCAATGTCTATTTTACATGTTTGCCCAGTTTATGCCACATTTGATGTTATAGTTATCTTTTTTTATTACAACTTCTTTTAATTGTCGAAGAATCATGTCAAAAACTCTCACCATATTTATTTTCTCGTTCTTTGATATCTTCCCTCAGTATAGAAGCCCGGATCTGTGGTAATCTATGAAACATTTGTTTGTTTGTTTGTTTGTTACATACATCAGGCTCACGCAGTTTCAGAAATGCTTTACTTTTGTTATGTATTAAAATCTGCAAAAGCTTCACTTTTAGACATACATGATTTCATAGTTTGGATTTATTTGTTCAAGAGCAATATTCTGTAATACAAAGTTAGAATTTCTAACTTTCCTAAAATTAAACAGTTTGCCTGTTGAGCTTTGTAATGTACCTCTCTATGTAAATTAACACCATACTATTTAAATAAGGCTACATTTGGAGAATCTTGCCTTGACAGTACAAATTGTATTTTTCTTTTATGGAACTGGGTAATAATAATCATAAACAAGCCTTCTTTGTCCAGGAAATAAGCAATTAAGAGGTGTGTACACATTCTGTGCATGTTGTTTGCTACTGCTGGAACTGACCTTTGCAGCTGACCTTTTTTGTCAGCTGTCCTAATGAGAAATGGCAGCTTCAGCTCTCCCATGAGTCCCTGTCCTCAATTCTTGCATCCTGTACTGCAAGCCTTTAACAGGAGAAGGGCCTGTCTGCCTGTAGATCTTTTCAGCACAATCAATTTTCCACATCACAAGAGTGGCTTGGTCATACTCAAACATTTGGACAGCTCAGTCATGAATTATTCATAAACTCCATGGAGAAAAAGAGCCACATTCATTTTCAGAAAGGCCTGATCTTGCAGCTGCATCCTAAGACTTGGAAATGATATGAACGGGGTGAGAGAGAGAGAGGAAAACTGTGCAAAACTGATTTAATGAGTAGGGGGTATAAATGAGATCAACCCTTCAGTGGTTCACTTTTAGTAGTGAATATGATAGTAAAGTTGGTGCTCTTTGTCTTTCTGAAAAATAATTGTAGTTATAAAATGTGAGATCCCTGTCTTAAACCTTAAGCACGTGATATTGTTATTCAGTATAGCTGAGTCCCAATACATTTTCTGCTTATAGACTCCTCCTTAATGTTTTGAATTCTGTACAAACTTCAGGAAGGTCGCTGATATTGTGGCATTCAAGAAATGTTCCTGTTTTATATCTCTCAAGAAAAAAATAATAAATCTGCCTTCTGTGTTTGTCAAAGGAATCCGTTTTCAGCTCTTTCTCAGTCTACATGCCGTTTTCTGCAATTGTATGAATGCACAAAAATATAATAACATTTATAAAATAAAATCACCGAAAAGAAACCTAAAATCTAAAACTGATAAAAACTATACAACAAAAGTATCTTTTTACTGTTTTATTAATAACTCATGTACAGTATGTTTGATTAAGTCAATTTTTTGTATTGATGAAAGCGCTTAACATTAAATTGTTTTGAGTGGAAACCAGGAGGAGTCTGGTGTTTATTTATTCATATATATAGAAGGATGATAATCAGGGCCATTGAATGATATAATGCAATTATACACAGGCATCTGGATAATACATTATCTGTGAGAAAAGAAAGTAACAGATGAGGCGATACTGGAAACATCTCATAAGGTATAGTAATAGAGCCAGGAAATCAGAGAGTTATAAAGATAGTAGAGTCCTGACTGTTTCTGTTCATGAATAAGAACTGCATCTTTCATTAAAATTAGAGATTCTGGTTGTGAGGCAAGACTAATTATCAAAGCTGCCTTGTAAAACATTATATAATCTAATATGTGTATATTGTTTAAGGATGTTATTGAAAGATTTAGTTTAGGCTTGTATCTTTATCATGTTGGAACCACTACAAAGGTACATTTATAAATGCTTCAGATAGTTCATTTTTTTCTTTGTCAAAGTTTCGCATAAATAAGAAATAATTTATCTGCATGATTTTTTTTTTTTTTTTGCCATTTGGGCACTCTATGGCTAAAAAGAGTCTTGCACCAGCCTTCTGACCTGAATGATGAAAAAAAAAAACAAGTGTCTATGGTTATAAATGGAATTAAAATTAGCTGCAACAGGTTAAATTAATAATAAAAAAATAATAATAAAAAAAAAACAAGAACCACTTAGCTGTAACAGTAGCAAGTGGATTGAGATTTGTGGGTAGTATTTTTTAATTGGTGGGGATAAGAAGGCAATGGTTTGCATAGAGAGTGGTAAGTATATTTTGATTTTGATATAAGAGAAATATTTAAATTAAAGATTACCTATGACATTTGAACTCCTAAGCAAACTTCAGCAGTTATCTATATTTAAAAATGCATTTAAAGTTGGGGTTCTTCAGGCTACATGTTTTTTTTTTCTATTGCGTGAATGATATAATGGTTGCTCTAATATTTTGCTCTAACATATGTTTTATCAGTTATTCTGTTTTTACTTTTTTTTCCAGATTACCATTATATTTTCCTCGGTGGTTATTGTAAATACAATATTTTCTTATTGTTTTCTTAAAGGAAGACTACATTCTCCTCTGTAGTTTACCTTGCCCCAATATTATTTATTTTTTGTGAGTTTTACCCCCATGCCTGTTGATCATAAAGCCGCCTTCTCTCTCAGATGTTGCACTGTCCAAGGAGCCATCTTATAGGAAATTGAGGGTGCTTTGCACTCCCAAGTCATAAAGCAATGATATAATTTTATATATGGTTCATCCCATCCTCTGATGCCACTTGTGGCACCCGTATGCCCTGCCAGCACATGTGGGCATCATACTTCTCAACCTCTTAGAGTTAGAATTCAGAACATAGACATAAATAATAGGAGGACAAAGGCCCCAAAATAGGAACACTTTTTAAATATTGCTCTTACAAACTTAAAAAATTGATAGAACAAGTTTTGCATTAGCATGAATTTTCTGAAGGGTATGAAGTCTGAAACTCAGATGTGTGTCATTATTTTCTAACTTCGACCCTCAACAATTTGTCGATGATTTGCCAGAAAACCACAATTTTATGAGAAATTTACCAATCATTTGAGGCAGAAGTCTGGACATTCTGCAGAAAGCTGTACAGTTGAGAGGTTTGGCCACTGTGCATCTCCACATCTACAATCAAGGTTTGCCATCACTGTCTTGAGCAGTTATATCCACATCTTCCCTTCACCAGCTCTTTGCATCATGATGGCACTCTACTCTCCAGACAATGCCTGGTCAATGGAGTAGTAGTGATATAAACTGGATGGGAACCACCATCCCTTTCCTCTAAGAGAGTCCTGGCCTCATAGCCCCACCCTTGCTATGCTTATGAACACAGACATTTCCACAAATAATGTTCTTTCTTATTATACAAAAAAGAAGTATGAAAATAAAAGAAATACTTTAAGCCGTATCACCCCTGTCAGCTTCAGATAAATAGTAGTGCTGCTACACTTAACTGACATGCTTGACGCTGCAGGAAGAGTATGAATGAAAGTCTGGCAACTGAACTGCAGTATGATTAGCTAACACAACTCTGCTATTTCTACTAGCTTATTGTAAAGGGGGTGTCCTTCAGTTAACACAGATCAGAGTCATTAAAACAAACATAAAAAAAGACGCAGCTTCTAGAAGCTATGGAGTCAGTGGCTGTTAGTATAGTCACATATTTAAATGGCAAAAAACACTTCCTTATGTCTAGGATGAGTCATATAAAAGGGACATAAAATACACTATGACTAAAATAACATAAGAAAAAATAAAAATCACATCAATACATCAGACCTCCTGCTGGCAGTTTTAGGGTAAAATAGATTAAAATACAGTACAAACATTTGGAGTGATTCTGATGTTTTAGTATAACATGGAATGGAATATCATTGAAAAATTATGTTTGGACTTACAGCATAGAGTTTTTCTTTTGACTGACCTATATCTTTATTTATGTTTTTTCTTGATGCCGTGCCTTGACATATGGATTTCTGCATGACCTAAGCAGATGTGTAGGAAGGGAGGCGCCATTTGCATTTAAGAGCCTGCATCATCATTACCAGCATTGTACCCTGCTTTTGAGCAGCTTTTTCAGAGACTGGGATGTGAAAGGATTAAGTGCCCCATGACAATATTAGCTTTAAATGTACTCATGCTGAGACACACAACAAAGTACCTCAAGCATTTGTCTTACACGAGAGCAGCTGAAACAAGCAGCTGGGATTCCCATTTTCTTTATTTAGTCATTTTGATCATTGGTGTACGCTAGTAAAATTATCCTGCATATTTTGTAATTGCCATCTTTAACGGTTCTGCAGCTTTGACTTTTTAAATTAACGAGTGTCCCATCATTCAAGAGCAAAGCCTGAATAACAAATATCACCAGAAGTGGCTAAAACAGAATCCTCCCCTCCAGGGCAGGTAGTACATATTACTATTATATATGATATTTTTAAAGAAAAGATGCCTTTTACCATTGTAAAATGGTATCTGTAAATGTTATTTTGATATATTTATTACACCTCTGAATACACTTAGATTTTCTTGCTTAAAATATAACAAGCTACAGTTGAAAAAGAGCCCATGGTTCCAGTCTATCTAATTAAATTAAAAATAAATAAATGTCCATTGTGTAATGCTTCTTCTTTATACATTTGCTCTGTTCAGCTTGCCACCCCAGTGGAAAAGAGGGATAAACACATGAATATGGCCTAGACACCCTGGGATTAAGCAGTCACTAAAACCTGTAGTGGAATTTTCAGGGAGGACAAAAGTGCTCATCCTATGAAGGGGAGAGATGTGCTGGAAGTAAATATTTCATTCAACAGTGGAGGAAGCTGTATAGAAAGGTCACTAGGCAGGATGTGAGGAATGGTCAAGAAGGCATGGCTGCTGTAGTGCACAGGGTAGGCACTTTCTTACAGACCATGCCTTACTGCCCACTAAGAATAATGTGTGATAACATCAGCATGCTAAAGAGGCTATAGGTCTTAAAGAACAGCCCTTAACACCCCAATCAGTCTATGTAATGCTGCCAATTGTGATCCAGTTTGTACCTGTGTCCTGGATGCCAGCAGCATCATCAGCTGAGGCAGGTAATACTAATAATAGTCAGGATTTCCCCAGTCAGGAGGTATCAGGAGGAGGTAGGAGCTACTGCAGCAAGATCTAAGTAGCCAATGGTCAGCTAAGGAACACCAGAAAAAAAAAATAAAATAACTTGGCAGCTAAGATACCTTTATGGAGTACTCCACAGATGTAAACTTTGCTTTAGTTAGGTACTTGGGTGTAGTACTTAATGTAATGCTTAATTCACAATATCTTATAGCAGTATAAATGCTGCCAGAGATTTTTATAGAATACACATCTTTTAACTTTGCGGTGGTGGTGCTGCGGTAGCATTGTTGCCTCACAGTAAGACGTTGTCCTGTTCGTTTCTCAGCTAGAGCGTCTTCTGTGTGGAGATATGCGTGAATGGGCGTACCTTCGTTGAAGGCTGTGCGTCAGGGCCGGCAACTCAGCACGTAAAAATCTACTGCCAATCATTAGCAGACTGGAGTTCCGCTGTGGCGACCCCTAACTGGGAAAAGCCGAAAGACACAACAACAACACATCTTTTAACTTTGCTAACAAATAATTAACCTACACAACGGTGGAAACTGATGAATGTATAAAGTAATTTAAAATAGCTGCATGAAACTAATCTGCAGGATCACATACAGTGGCAGCATATCTCTCAACCTCTTAGCTCAAGAAATCTGGACAAAGCCAAAATAATGGGGGGACAAAGGCCCAAAAATAGGGACAAATTATAAATATTGCTGTTATATACGTTAAAAGTTGCTAGAATGATGGGTTTTGCACCAGCATGCATTTTCAGAAGGATATGATGTCTGAAACTCAAATGTCTGCCATTATTTAAAGACTTATGTCCTCATTGATTTTCCAAGAAAAAATACAAATTTTATGAGGGACAGACCAAAATAAGAGGGACAAATCTGGCCACTTGAGAGGTATGAGTAGCAAACAAAAAAACAGACTAATATATGTACAAAACTTAATGAACTGCATTCATTAATTTTATTCTGTCTGGGATCATAGAGGAGCTTCCTGGCACTTATTAAGCAAAAGATAGAAAAATGTTTCTGGACAGGATTACAGTCTTGTGTAGGGCACTCATGCACATGCACACACACACACACACACACACACACACACACACACACACACACACACACACACACACACACACACACACACACACACACACACACACACACACACACACACACACACACACACACACACACACACACACACACACACATCTAAGAGCAATTTAGAGGCTTGCCATTTCAACTACTGGCATGGCTTTGTAGTAGATGATCATAAATGTTTCCAAAAAATATAGCAAAACATCACTGTAAGGGATTCATGTCAGAAAAAGAATCTAAATGGCAATGCTCAGATCTGCTCTGAGCTACAACAGAATGGCATTAAATATACTGATCCCAAGGATATTGCCAATATCCTGGCAGATCGATTCAGTGCCAACTTCACCCCCCTCTCACCCCCTAAATGGCCCATCTCAATACCAGAAGATTGCCAAATTCTGGTAATAACGGCCACACAGGTAAAAAATGCACTCTCCAAAGCTAAGAATACAGCATCCATGGGACCAGATGACATCCCGGGCTGTGTACTACATGAACTACAAAATGAACTGGCACCTCACCTAAGTGTCATGTTTAATCATACCCTCACCTCAAGTGTCATGCCCACTGAGTGGTGCACAGCTACAGTTATCCCACTCCACAAGGGGGGATCCATTTTGGATCCCAGGAACTACCACCCCATCAGTCTGATGAGCCTGATCTGCAAGGCCATGGAATGTATTATCATTTAACTTATAAACAAAGACATTGGCAACCTTAAAACACTGGACCCCACCTAGTTTGGGTTCGTGAAGGGCCGATCTTGTCTCCTGAACGTGATTGACTTCTTCAAATCAGTCTCCAGAGCCGTGGACGAGGGTAAGACAGTCCACACAGCCTATCTGAACCCCACCAAGGCCTTTGGCACCATCCCCCACTCTGGAATCATAGATAATCTTACTAAGCTGCGCATTAATCCCTACATCACTCGATGAGTTGCCAACTGCCTTACTGACAGAACCCACACTGTAAAAGTAGCTGACTCCAAATCCAGCTCCAGACAAGTGACAAGTGGAGTACCTCAGGGTTCAGTCTGGGACCTCTCTTGTTTGGCATATACTTCTCTGAAGTACAGGCCAACACTAAGGGACTCTGGCTAACAAAGTTTGCAGATGACTGCAAACTGGGAGCCATTACTGAATCCCCAAATGATGTTGATAGTCTACAAAAGGGCCTTACAGAAACAGATGCTTGGTGCCAGAGCCATGGGGTCAAGCTCAATGCCAAGAAATGTATAGTTATCCCCTTTGGGGAAAAAAACATGTACCCATGAATTACCACATAGGTGGCAGTACACTAAACACCGAAAGTGTGATAAGAGACTTAGGGACACAGGTGGACAGTGGTCTCATCTTCAATAACCACATAGCCACAACAGTCAGGAAATCCTTCTATGTGGCACACCTCATCACTAAGGGCTTTTCATCCAGAAAAAAGGAAGTCATTGTCCCACTGTACTCATCCCTCATTAGACCCATTATAGAATACAATGCCCATTTGGTATGTACCTCTCAAGACATCTGCAACAACTGGAAAGGCAGCAGAAATACCTCAGTAAAAGAATCACAGACCTAAAGCAGATGCCCTATGCTGACCACCTTAAAAAACTCCAGCTATACTCTGTTGCATATCGTCTACTCTGAGGCGATCTCTGCTTAACATACAAGGCCATGTCAAACCCAGAGCTGTTGGACATGCTACACTTAAAGAAATCTCAATCCCTCAGAGCCACATGCTCCAGGGATCTATACCTTGTCATCAAAATAAACAAAACATGCTGGAGGGATAGGTTCCTGACCCAGAGACTCCCCAGACTCTGGAATAGACTGCCCATACATGTCAAGCAGAGCACCTCTTTGGCCCTCTTCAAAAGGAACCTTGATGATTGGATGGGAGAAAGGAAATTCACCCCAAAGATCACGTCAGTCGCCCTGCTATACAGGGGTCCAGGGAAGTAAATAGTGTGGGAAGAAATAGCCAAGGAATTGTTATGGCTAGGCTTGTATAGGCCCTAGGGCCGATAGCCTAGTACCAACCTATGAACCTATAAACTCAAATAATAAATCTCACAAAATAGTAAAAATAAAAGAAAACCACAGACAGTGCATTCTGGGAACTTCAATACTGTAAGTAATGAAATCTTCATATGCATACAGGCCTACAAGACACACCATACACCCTGGTAAGGGTTTCACACCATCGCACTCATTTCTTAAATACATTAAAACACCGGTAACAGTATTGGGAAAGGACAGCAAATACCTAACATACCTTATAGCATTTGACATGTTGTTTTGACTTGTCAACAACAGTCATGGTGAATTTTAATTTAATTGCATTTCTAACTTATTTGTAGTTCAGTTTCATTTCACAGAAGGATAGACACTTGACTATGACCTATACAACTCAGATTCAGCCAGTGAGTTGGCACTGGATGTGCCAGGCAGGGAAGTACAGGAATTAGGAAAGATACGACAAAAGGCCAGAAAAAAACAAAAAAAGTATACCAGCAAGCACTTTATTAAACTGAAAAAAACGGTCACTTAGCTAGTGCTTTGGCACCAATTGCCTTCTAGGAGTACAGCATAAGAAAAGAATTGTGCCATTTTATACATTCAAAGGTTAATTAACAACCATCAATTAATTAATTAATCTATACAAAAGCAATCAACAATAAAAAATAAGCCCATTATTATAAAATAAGACATAAAAAAAATTTATATCATAAGTTTCCATGAACATTCTATATTAAGCCTATGAGGGCATAAAGTATCATATTTAAAAATACAAATACTTTCTTTATACAGAAGATGATTTTTATTTCTAACCTCAGAGTCACAACACCCCAATTAACTTGTTCTAAAATACTTGCTTTCAAGAACTCTGGGTTAATATTATGAAATGCCTTAAAATGCATAGCAATTGGGCTAACAACCTTTTCTAATTTGATGTCTCTAATGTGCTCCTCCAGTCTCAATTTAAAAATTCTTTGTTACGCCTATATAGAAGAGACTGCAAGGCTACCTAAGAACATAAATAATATTTGATGTTAAAGATGTAAAATGTCCTCTAGGACTAAAAGGAATACCACTAATATAACTAAAAAAGTTAATTATATATTTACATGCTGAGCACTTAGTGCAGCCACTAGTGCCCAGCAAAGTTAAAGTGCTACATAGCTTTTCCACTGGTTTAACAAATTTATTGTGAACAATAATGTCCTATATATTTCTGCCCCTTGTGAAAGAAAAAACAGGAAATTTACATAATAAATCAGAAATTCCTTAAATTTAAATAGAAATAACCAAAAATATTTAATAATCCTAATTTGTTCATAAGAAAAAACATTATAGGAAATAACTATATACATCTGTCTAGATTCTTGTTTTTCTATTTTAAAATTGCTGCAAGTAATTTCATTATTATGACTAATAATTTGATTGCTAGCTAGAAATAAATATTTTTTTAATTTCACTAAAGCCTTATATATATCTTTCAAATGATAGCCCCTCCTTAAAAACATGTTAATAGAAGTAGACATCCCTTTATATAATTCCTTATCAGTTCATAATCTATAAACTCTAAGTGGGTGGCCACGGTGGTGCAGCAGTTATCATTGCCACCTCACAGCAAGAGGTTCTCTGGTTCAATCCTCAGCTGGGGTTCCTTCTGTGTGGAATCTGCATGTCCTCCCTGTGGTCGCGTGAGTTTCCTCCAGGTGCTCCTGTTTCCTCCCACATACCAAAGACATGCTGTAGGTGGATTGAACACTCTAAATTGGCCCTAGGTGTGAGTGTGTGCCTTCTGTGGAAGGTTGGGCGCCAGGCTGGCAACTCGACACTGTAAAAACTCAACTGCCAATCATGAGTGGACAGGTGATCTGCTGTGGCGACCCCTAACTGGGAAAAGCCAAAAGAAGAATCTATAAACTTTAAGTAATTCTCCAAAAGGTAAAGAATCCAACAAATGAGATGGGTGACAGCAAGACCTATGAAGGAAATGATTACTGTTATCAAATTTGCGATTCATTTTAGTTTTAATTTTTTCTACCAACTACACCTGTTAAACCTATGTCCAAAAAACTAATGGTATCACCCTGCTAAAGCCCATCAAATTTGATTTGAAACCTATTACCATCCAAATCTTTGATG
>NC_056746.1:355199305-355231805 GCF_019279795.1 Protopterus annectens | reverse complement strand
GGTAGCATGGAATGAGTTAGGCATAGCGGTGTGCTGATACATTTGTACTGGTAGCATGGAATTAGTTAGGCACAGCGGTGTGCAGATACATTTGCACTGGTAGCATGGAATGAATTAGGTACAGTGGTGTGCTGATACATTTGTACTGGTAGCATGGAATGAGCTAGGCACAGTGGTGTGCTGATACATTTGTACTGGTAGCATGGAATGAGCTAGGCACAGCTGTGTGCTGATACATTTGTACTGGTAGCATGGAATTAGTTAGGCACAGCGGTGTGCTGATACATTTGTACTGGTAGCATGGAATGAGCTAGGCACAGCTGTGTGCTGATACATTTGTACTGGTAGCATGGAATTAGTTAGGCACAGCGGTGTGCTGATACATTTGTACTGGTAGCATGGAATGAGTTAGGCACAGCGGTGTGCTGATACATTTGTACTGGTAGCATGGAATGAGTTAGGCACAGCAGTGTGCTGCTGATACCTAGCAGAGTTCACAGGTCACAGAATGCCAACATAAACTGATTCATGATAAGAGATGGTGAGGGAATCATTTTGGATTCTTTTTTTCTTAGCTATATTTGACAGTCCATTTTCAACCATGAATTCATGTCACAAAGGCAAGGATAAATATATACCATATATGAACAATTTTAGAGTAGTCAGTCAACCAGTATTTTTTTTGGGTGGGATAGGGGAAAATACAAGTAACCAGAGAAAATATTACACAGGCAAAGTGTACAAATTCAACAGAGTGACTAAATATTAAGATTGACTGGGAGACAGAGATTGATCCTAACCACTGAACTACCATTTTGCCTAAAGCAATTTGGCTGTTACATGGTCCACTATTCTTGCAGGAATTTAAGAATGGCCAGTTATAGATCATCATTGTTTGTTTTGTAGCTGTTGGCTGCAATAATTTTCTTAGGCATTTTCATCATTAAATGTAGATTTTAATAACAGACTTCCTGTATAATTCCTATTCAAATTGTAAAATAGATATATATGCTAGATGGATAGATAGCTAGATCGTTCGATACTTATAGCTATGGATGGAGATATTATGTTAGGGTGCCAGGCAAAAATGCAAGGCTTTACTGATTTACATTCAAAAGTTTTATTAAAATAAATACTAAGGTTTAGATTTTATGCCGCGGTGGTACAGCGGTAGCGTTGTTACCTCACAGCAAGAGGTTCTCCCGTTCGATTCTCGGCTGGGCTTGGGAGTGCCTTCTGTGTGGAGTCTGCATGTCCTCTCTGCGGTTGGGTAGTGTTCGAAAGACATGTGTGCATAAATGGGCGTGCCTTTGTTGAAGGTTGGGTGTCAAGCTAGCACCTTGGCGTTTCATAAAAATCTACTGCCAATCATTAGCGGACCGAAGTTCTGCTGTGACAACCCCTTACCGGGAAAAGCCGAAAGACAAACAACAACAACAACACCTAAGGTTTAGATTTTGATATCCTGGAGAATTCCTCTTAATCTGATATACAAGTTATATAAACAGGAGAGATATAGGGCAACCCCCCGTCCCTTTTAGGGGATATAAGCAGTGGGGTGAAATCTCCATGAAGAAATACATTTAAAGCGGTAGTACAAGTTTCATTTTTTAATACCTCAATAAGAAATTATAGTTTTTCATTGCACTTATTAATATCACTCCTGCCGCAAATTTCCATCATGGAGCCATTATATCAGTTTTATTCAAGACATCAGGGTCAAATAATTTTTATTCTTTACTTTACTGATAAATATAAAATAAGATTGTATTTATTAGCATTTTGAGAAGCTGAATTCTCACTGCATTATAAGAAACCCATATATATGTGTATATATATATATATATATATATATATATATATATATATATATATATAAAAATATATATATATATATAAATATATATATATATATATATATATATATATATGTATATATATATATATATATATATATATATATATATATATATACATATAATTATATATATATATATATATATAGATGGATCTACTTCACAAGATTGAAAATTCAGTACTGAAATGTATTTTACTGAGACCACAATACCTAATTTTCAAAATACTGAAAACTGATTTGGTTTAGTCTCATTAAACTGAAAGCTTACAATGCTGAATTTCACAATACTGAATTTTAAGCCATAGACATTGCACACTTACAACACCAATGACTAACTCTTTCCAAAACTTAAAAGCTACTTACTTACCCTCTTAACAGAAACCGGGTAATATAAAACCAACTAGGTGGGGGGCTACACCCCCCACACCCCCCTAACTATATATACTAACTCTTGAATCAGACTATAGTGAGGAAAAGGGCATATACCTTTTACTTACCTTACAGTACTGTACACACTGGCACTACTGCCGGGAGTGCACGAAACGTCTGCCATATAGGATCATAGTTTCATAGGAGATTACTTGGCTAATTGCCCTGGGGCCCTTACAAGCCTAACCAAGAGTTTATTCCCAAAAAGGAAACCTCAGTCAGCACCTGTTGCCCCTGTCAAAGAGGGACACAGGTGGAGCCGCTGGGACAAATTTGTGGTTTCCCATCCACTGATCAAGGTTGTGCTTCAAGAGGGTCAGTGACGTACTTTGTTTGACATGCATGAGGAGTCTATTCCACAGAGGGGGCAGCCTTTGGGAGATGAACCTGTTTCTCCAGCAGGTTTTGTTAATGTCACATATTAGATTTAAGCCTTTTGATCAGGTAATGCTCAAGGAGTTAGACTTATGGATATGGAGCATCTTTAGTAGAGCAAGGTCTGAGATTGCCTTGTAGGTGAGACAGAGATCACCTCTGAGCAATGTGTACAATACTGAGTAGAGTGATAGTGATTTGAGCCTGTCCACATGGGACAGGTGCTGGAGGCCATGAATTCTCTTTGTGAAGTATTTCTTTGGCCTTTCCAGTTGGTGCAGGTGTTTAGAAAGGTACATACCAAATGGGGCGTTGTGCTCATATTATTGGTCTAATGAGGGAGGAGTACAGAGAGGTAATAACCTCCTTTTTTCTGGATGCAATCCCTTTACTTATGAGATGAACCAGGTAAAAGGCTTTTCTGACTACTGCCGCCACATGATGGTCAAATGTGAGACTGTTGTCAACCTGTGTATCCAGGTATCTCACCACATTACTTTAGATTCTTCCCATAAAAATCTGAATAGACATACTCACATTTAGAAACACTACAATGCTACTTTCTACACTACTATCAGTATTCTGACAGATGTCAGTTTAAGTTACAGTAATGTTTTTTATCAAAATCAAGTTACAGATGAAGGGAAACACACCATGTCTATGGCTTAAAATTCAGTATTTTGAAATTCAGCACTGTAAGCTTTCAGTGTAATAATAGTCAAATGAGTTTTCAGTATTTTAAAAATTAGGTATTGTGGTTTCAGTAAAATGAATTTCAGTATTTTGAGTTTTCACTCATATACACATACAGTAATTGTCCTCTGTATGATGAAATGTTCTTAATGTTGAGTTTTAAAAACAGTGTTACGGAGTTCAAACAGATCACAGAAATCAAGGCTGACATCATAAAATTTAATATACAAATTTTAGGTGGGAAGCTGTATGAAACAGTAATTTGTTTTAAATTGTTATTATTTTGTGCAGCTTCAGCACATTACACATAGTTGATGAGTAAAAAAGCTATGGAAAGTGATATCAACTTTAAAGCTCTGTGCAGTTCATGTAGAAATAATAGTAAACAAAAAATGATTTCTTCAAACACTTGCTACCAAATTCAATGACCCTTACATGATCCAGTTCTACCATGCGTGCATGGTAGCACACAGTTTTATATTCATTAAGCGCCATGTAGAGGTGTGCACCCCTACACAAACAGTAAATACTGTGGCATGCTAATTACAGTATAAGCAGCTGAATTGCATACTAATCAAACAAACCAATCTGGTGGAGATGTTCAACCATGTAGACTCCGTGTAGGTTTTCCCTGCAAATTCCAAAACTTCTTGGAATACAGCCACAGAAGGGAGTCCACACAGAAAGAATGCAAGGGGCTGCTGTTGCTTTAATTCATGTGCTTGTGCCACAGGCTGAAGCCTATGCTACTGCCAATAGACGAAGGCTAAGAAGGAGAAGAATTTTCGGACCCCCATTTAACTTTTCACAATTTACATGAGGTGGAAATTGTACAGCTCTACAGGGTGGATGGAGACACACTACAGGAACTCAGCAACCTCTGTCATCCTCAACTCAGAGCCATGGCAAACCAAGAGGAATCCATCCCAGTGGAGACAAAGGTATGTGTAACACTTAGAATCTTAGCTACAGGTACCTTTCACAGACCAGCAGGGGACATGGTGGGGGTGTCACAGTCATCAGCATCCAAGATCCTTCATCAGAATCAGAATCACATTTATTGGCCAAGTATGCATGCATACAAGGAATTTGACTCCGGTTTCAGTGACTTTCCAAGTATGAATTACATAAATGACACATATGCAACTATTAAGAACAATACAAATGACATACATGCAACTATTAAAAACAAGACAAAAAAGTACATATACATATACATACATGGTCCAAAGTGCAACTCAGTGCAAGAAATACTAAAATAAACTCTGAAAGAAGCAAGTGTTAACAATATGGAAACAATGCTGCAGAATCCTTAGAAGCCTGGGAAAATGAATACCCCAACCTAATAAGCTGAGTTAACTGTTTATGAATTTGATGGCCTGTGGAAAAAAACTGCTCTTATATCTGCTTGTTTTGGTGCGTATTAATCTATAACACCTGGCAGATGGTAATAGTTCAAAAAGATGGTGGCCTGGATGTGAAGGGTCAGTGATAATCTTAACTACCCTCTTCATGACTCTGGAATAGTACAGGTCCTGTAAGGAAGGCTAACTAGCACCAATGATATTTTCAGTAGACCTGACTATTTGATGTAACCTATTTTTGTCATGATTAGACAGAGATGCAAACCACACTGTTATGGATGAGCTGAGAACAGACTCAATGCCTGCTGTATAGAACTGAATCAACAGTTCCTGTGGGAAGTTGAATTTCCTCAGCTGTGGCATAAAGTATATTCATCAATTCCTGAAAGCTATGTTCCAACATGCCAGTGCCCACATCTATTTTCCCTGTACACCTGAGGAGAGGGACAGAAATATGCAGGAGTTCTGCCATGTAGCACACTACCCTTAAGTACTAGATAACATAGATTGCACAGATATAGAAATTAAGGCATCAACTGGGGAACAGTGTAGGCTCTACATAAACATAAAGGATACCACTATATTAACTGCCAAGTCATGTGTAATGCCAAGGGAATCATCTTGAACGTGTGTGCTGGCAACCCTGGCCATTACTACGACCCACATATCTGGCACGCTTCCCATCTGTACCAGATGATCATGGAGGGGGGGTATCCCACAGCGGCATTTATTGGGGTGATGCAGGTTATGCACTGGAACCGTGCTTGATGACACCTATCAGAAATACATACACACACACACACACACACACACACACACACACACACACACACACACACACACACTGAATAATGCCATAATGAGGCACACACTCAAGCCAGAAATATCATAGAACATGTCTTTGGGCTGCTGAAGTCACAGTTCTGGTGTCTAGATACATCTGGGGGAGCCCTGCAGTACAATACATGGACATGTACTGAAATATTTGCAGTATGTCCCATGCTACACAACATCATCCTGAGAAAACAGCTTCAGCAGGATCAGCAAGGGGAAGCAGCACACATCTCACCACCAATACCAAGGTCACCACAGCCACAGACAGATAGGAGGTCAGAGGGAGAACCACCAGCTGCTGTGGGTGTAGGCAGACATAGGCATGCTCAATATGCCCTTGCATTGGCTAAGAGACAATGCATAGCATACTCACTCACCACCTAGGGGCCTAAAACCTTCCTGCTATGCACATACATATAGTAACATTGATACCAGACAACTCTCACAACCTTTACCTCCCCATGGATTGGCTGTGTACTTCTTGCATCAGTCAGAGTCAGCCCTGAACTAAAACTGTGGCAACTACTGCATTTACAAGGTAAGTCTTGAACCTGGAGTGTATTGTGCAATAATATGAATTAATGGCATATCCTTGCATGTTCTTACTTGGCAGTATAAGCAAGTAAAAAGTGGGAGATTTGTTTGAAAAACAGGACATAACTGACATAACACAATATACATAACATATTTAGATTTACAATTAAATCATCCTAAAATATTAATTTCACAATCTCTAACTGCTAGCTTAATTTTTACCCCTTCTAATACATGCTGGCAATAACTACAGCTATCACACCTATACCTCCCTTTGGGTATACCTTCACTTACCTACACCTTACATAGTCTATCTACAGTTTTAACAAGATTTTGTTTAACTGTATCATTTGTAATTTTTTTATGCTGTACCATGCTTACACAACTGGAATAATTACTTTCTATGTCATTTTTAACCTGTTGCATTTGATTGTATGATATCACTGTACCTCTAGGGCTCTGAAGTTATTACCATATCACCTACAATACATTTTCTCTATCATACTGTATTCAACTAACCAATTGCTTTATCTTCATCCAGATTATGTGTACTCATTGTATATTTGTATTTTTAATTTTTTATATCTGTTATTGTTTGCATTTTATATCTGTTATTGTTTGCATTTTTTATCCGGAGCTTTTCGCCCCGGGTCTCCACTGAAAATGGGCTTTTAACCCAGTCTAACACTACCCGGTTAACAAATGTAATAAATAAATAAATAAATTGTAACTACTTTCATTTTTTTATAAAAATACTCCTTCAGTGACTTACCCCTTTTAGTTACAAAAATTGGGCTCTCACCTATTATATTACTTATCTCTTGAAAATTCATCAAGAATTTCCAATTGTTACTAACAATATTTTTAATACTCATTTCATCTACTGAATTATTAAGTATACAAGCCGAAGAATAATCTTGCCTATTACCACTACCTTTATTACTACTATTACCTGTCACGTGACTCCGCACATATACCTTTCTGATATGATTGAATGCCCACTTCAAAACAATCTCCACACAGGCTATGTTTCCATATAAGGGTGCACATCAACATGCATCCATCTGAACTGGGGGGTGTAGAATAGTGTGTGTGTGTGTGTGTGTGTGTGTGTGTGTGTGTGTGTGTGTGTGTGTGTGTGTGTGTGTGTGTGTGTGTGTGTGTGTGTATGTGTTGTACCTTTAAGAAGCATTTCAAGGACAGCACTTGCATATAATTAGCAAGCACATGCTAGCCTCAGTGCCATTTTGAGAGTGCAGACAGAGAGTGAGCATGTATAAGTGTAATAGCTAGTTTGTTTACAAGTTTATCTAAGTTAAAGTTATTAAGCCTCAATCCTGATGTGTTTGTACATAATAAAGCTGCTTGAACAGAACCCACGAATGCTCATCTGTTTTATCCGGACAGGATGAGTGACATGGTGCCAGAATTAGATTCCAGAGACTGCTTTTCAGAGCTACGAGGTACTGAGTTAACAAGGAAGGTAAACTAAGAGAACCAAGTGCAAAAAAGGGCCAGAGATGAACCAAACATAATGAAAACTTGCACAAATGATTTATTTAATAAAAAATATAAAACGGAGAATTACAAGGGAACAAACTGCATTATTAAACAAGCGAGAGGCACAAAAAGTTTATTATAGGTTCATAAAGAAATGTTTAAAATTGAGATATTTAATAAAACGATTATCAGAAAAGCATATAAAGGGTTTGGAATTACCTTGGAATTGCAAAACAAGCATGTTTAAAGAAAAACTGGCATGTTTAGAATAAAACAAGCACAAGAAAAGTATAATGGGCATGAAAAAAGATTATTAACAAGCAAAAATAATATAATAAGGGCAAAAAGGGCACATTAAGCATAAATAAAGCAAGGCAACTGCATGTTTTTTAGCAAACTACTGTGTTTTGGCATAAACTACTATTTTGCATTGATTGAAGCTACTAAGGACATAACTAGAGTTATTTGAAGTATCTCAAGGTATGTAAAAGTGCTTACAGCGTGTGCTTATTACTGTGCATTTATTCCGAAGAGTCTGTGCGTCAGTTGCAACTATTTCGTAAAGTACAGTCAAAATACAGTAATTTTGAAAAGTTTCTGTTTGCTGGGTGTGTCTATTCATAAAGTGCTGTTATTATAGAGTGTTTCTTGCACTGTAAAGAGTGGTTTAGCAAGGTAGAGCCATTTTGGGAAAGTTTCAGTGTGCTGTGTACTGTTTATTTCCACAGTGCAGTTATTTTGAAATGTTTCTTACACTAGTAAGAGGTGATTTCTTACAGTACAGTGATTTCAAGAGTACTCTTGTGTCCGAGAGAATTATTTCGCAATGTTGAGTTATTCAGAGACTTGTTGAACTACAGGGCATAATTACAAATACTGGCATAAATTTCAGGCATATGTGCAAGTGTGAATGTTTGTACAGTTAAAAGTGGACATAGGTTGTATTGTATTTTACTGTAATTTGCTGGCATGGCAGACAGATTTTGAAAGTCATCACCACTTGTATTTGATCAGAATATTGCAGAGAATTGGAAAATATTTGAGCAAGAGTACAATATTTTTATACAAGCAGCTTATTCTGACAAAGATGCATGCACCAGGGCATTCATTTTGCTAAACTTAGCTGGGTCAAAGCCCATTGAAAGAGAGCATTAATTTGTGTATGCACCAGCAGTATATGAAGGAGAAGGTGAAAACTGTCATATTGTTGCATAGGCTGAATCAAGGGAAGACCCCAAGTGTTTGAAATGCAAATTCAGGGAAATGTGTAACCCCCAGACAAATATTATATTCGAGAAGCATTTGTTTTACACAAAAGATCAAAGGCCAGGAGAAACGTTTACAGCTTATATTACTGACCTGAGAAACAAAGCTAAAACATGTAGGTTTGGTAACTTAAAAGATGAGTTAATAAAGGGCAGGCTTATATGTGGTATTAGTAATGCTGTAGTGAGGTAGATTTTGCTACGTGACAGTGATTAACACTGAGCAAAGCTATTGAGATTTGTCAAATCAATAAAGTTACAGAAAGGCACACAAGTATGTTTGCAGGTGCTAAAAGCATGGTTTTAGCAGTCTCCAGAGCAAATGTAGATAGCATCCAAATGGTAAGTGTGCCACATGCTGGTGGACTTTCCACTTACCATCTACCTCAGGACACAGGTTCCATACCTATTGGTCTGATTATAGGGTGAGATGTGGCAGCAATCTTTGTTATGTGTTGATGACAGCTGTAACCCATGTGAGTGTAGAAAGTAAAACCCATAGTTTTTTCAGCAAGTTCTAAGAAAAGAACATGCTCAGTGCAGTACAATGGTAAGTCAGAAAAACCCAAATCAAGCTTTATTTTTAACTGTCACAATTGTGGTGCCAATCATGAGTCTAAAAGAGAAAAATGCTTAGGATTTGATCAGCAATGCCACAAGTATAAAAAAATGGAACAATTTTCAAAAGTTTTTCTAATAAGGTAAACCTCACACAGTTATAAAGAAAGGTCACTTAGAAAAGCAAGTTGATCTTACAGAGAGATGCACTTTACTTTCTACATAGATGGAGTGTCAGTAATTGGTAAAAAAGTTGATGCAGTAAATTTGTTGGCAAAGAATGAAGTGTTTGTACTGTCCAGATCTATGGTAAAACTACTGAGCTCAAAGTAGACACTGGTTCAAAGTGTAATGTTAAGTCAGCATCCACTTTTGCTAAGGTGAGAGCTGGTGAGCAACTTAATGTGGCTAGTTGTATGAAAATTGTTGCTTATGGAGGTGAAGAAATTCAAACCATAGGCTCAGTAGTGCTTTCATGTTATTTGGCTAGGAACCACTCTAGCTTACTATTCTATGTAGTCTGAAGACCTGTACAGTTATTGTTGGGTCACAGAGATAGTCTGAGAATGAATTTGCTTTCCTTTACCAAAGAAGTTCATCATATAAGCAGATATCCTAGTTCCAATTTTACTGAAGCTATTTTGTCCAAGTATGCTGATGTTTTCAGTGACAAGTTAGGCAAACTTCCAGTTGTGTATTCTATGAAGATAGACCCAAAGGTTAGTCCAGTGGTCAGACTGGCAAAAAAAAGTTCCGATAGCTATGCAGGATGAAGTCAAAGCTCAACTGGATAAAATTCTGCAGCAAGGTGTAATTTGTCCAGTTGCGCTTATATCACACTATCGAAAGATGAAAATAGCAACGCTATTTCATCGAACCTAAAATACCTAAACCACAAAATATCGAACATTCAGAACAACAAATTTTTTTCCCAAGGAAAAAATTCACTATTCCGAAACATACACACAACACAAACACACCAAAGAAAAAACATCAATCCACACACATAAACTTAAAATCCTACATCTAACTCTACACTAAACTGTACATACACTACTATCTATCCACTTACCCTAACCCAAACCCTAACCCTAAGGTCCATCACTATCACACACTCACCTAACCCATGCCCTAACCCTAACTCACTTAACCCACCCCTAACCCTAACTCACCTAAGCCGCACCCTAACCCTAACTCACCTAACCAGCGCCCTAACCCTAACGTACACACAATATCACACTTATTTGAACCCGACCAGTAACTTTCCACCACAGTGCTGAAAATAGCGAAGCCACAGAACCGGCCAACCAAATTCTTTCCCTAGGAAAGAATTAGGTGTTCTGCAGCTTCGCTATTTTGAGCATTCGCTGAATAGGGGTCGATATTAGAACATTCGACGTTTTAAAACTTCGATGTTCTGATATAGACTCGTTCAGTCACACAACCAACTGAATGGGTGTCATCCATAGTAGCAGCCCACAAAAAAGGCTCAGATTAAATCAGAATATGTATTGACCCAAGAGATTTGAACAAAGCATTAAAGAGACCACATCATCTTATGCTTACAGTTGAGGAAGTTGCAGCCCTGATGCCAAATGCCACTGTTTTTTCTGTCTTGGATGCAAAAAGTTTATTTTTGCAAGTGATGCCTGATCGCAAATCTTCACTCCTGACTACTTTTAGTACCCCATTTGGAAAATATAGATTCCTCAGGATGCCATTTGGAATACATTCTGCAAGTTAAGTCTTTCAGCGTGCAATGAAGACAATTTTTTGGGTTATCCTTGTGCCATAATAGTACATGATTTATTGGTTGGAGGCAGTGGTGAAGCAGAGCATGACAGACACCTTAGGAGAGCTCTAGATAGAGCACGTGAAGTGAACTTAAAGCTCAGTCCTCTGAAGCTTAAATTCAGACTACCAGAAGTTACATATATAGGTCATTTATTTACCAGCACTGGCTTGAGACCAGACCCATCCAAGCAAGCAGCCATTCTAGAGATGCCAGCATCAGATAATGTTCAAGCTCTACAACATTTTCTTGGTATGGTCAACTATCTAGGCAAGTCTGTACTGGACTTCACTGATTTGACAGTGCCTTTGAGAGTGCTGACGTGCAAAAATGTTACATGGTCTTGGTTGGAACTGCACCAGAAAGCATCTGAAGACCTTAAGGAGAAAATTACCACCCCACCCACATTTAGATACTATGATGTCAATAAACCAGTCACTCTTTCCTGTGATTCTTCAAAATTTGGCCTTGGCACAGTTATTCTTCAAGAAGGCAGACCAGTAACCTGTGCATCTAGATCTCTTACCCAAACTGAAATGCAATATGCTCAAATTGAGGAAGAACTTCTGGCAATAGTATATGCATGTTCAAAGTTTCATGATTTTATTTATAGGTGCATAGGTTGGTACTAGGCTATCAGCCCTAGGGCCTATACAAGCCTAGCCATAACAATTCCCTGGCTATTTCTTCCCACACTATTTAATTCCCTGGACCCATGTCTAGCAGGGCAGCTGACGTGATCCCCGGGATGAATTTCTTTTCTCTCATCCAACCATCAAGGTTCCTTTTGAAGAGGCCCAAAGTGGCACTCTGCTTGACATGTATGGGCAGTCTATTTCAGAGTCTGGGGAGTCTCTGGGTCAGGAACCTATCCCTCCAGCATGTTTTGTTTATTGTGATGACAAGGTTTAGATCCCTGCAGTGTGTGGCTCTGAGGGATTGGGATTTCTTTAAGTGTAGCATGTCCAACAGCTCTGGGTTTGACATGGCCTTGTATGTTAAGCAGAGATCGCCTCTGAGTAGACGATATGCGACAGAGTATAGCTGGAGTGTTTTAAGGCGGTGAGTGTAGGGCATCTGCTTTAGGCCTGTGATTCTTTTAGTGAGGTATTTCTGCGGCCTTTCCAGTTGTTGCAGATGTCTTGAGAAGTACATACCAAACGGGGCATTGTATTCTATAATGGGTCTAATGAGGGATGAGTACAGTGGGACAATGACCTCCTTTTTTCTCAATGGTCAAGCTATTCAGATTGAGACTAATACCAAACTTCTAGTCACTATTTTAAAGAAGCCTATACATTCAGCTCCAGTGATTACAAAGAATGATGTTTAAATTGCAAATATGCAACCTAAAATGGTCTATACAAAAGGAAAACTTCTTTATCTGGCTGATACCTTATCCAGATTGCCCAGAAATACACCGGAACAGCTTTATGCAGAGAATATTGACTTTGATGTTATGGAAGTGTGTAAATTTTCTACCATGAGACTTGATGAGCTGAGAGATCATGCAAAGACTGATTCAATTTTGCAAAAGCTCAACCACTACATTGATGTTGGATGGACGTCACACCAATCTAGTGTACCACCTGAAGTGCAAACTTATTTTCCTTACAGAGATGAGATGGTGATGGAAGATGGCATTATTTTCAAAGGTCCTGAAATTGTTGTTCCTGCTTCCTTACAACATGAATATATCAAGATTTTGCATCGTGGTCACTCGGGTTCCGAAGCTACCAAAAGAAGGGCGAGAGGACTAGTATTTTGTCCTTCTATAGCAAAAGACATTGATAAAGTATTCTCTTCTTGTTTAGTATGCAATAGTAGTAAACCGCATTTACGAAAAGAACCACTTCAGCTAAGTCAAGTTCCTGAACTACCTTGGTCAACAGTACCCACTGATATATCTGAATGGAACAATCAGCATTACTTAATGTTGGCAGAATCTTATTTGAACTGGTTCTGGATTGATTTACTACCTAATCTAATGTCCACTGCTGTTATCACTAAGTTGAAACATCATTTCTGAGTCCATGGTAGATGACACAAATTTATTTCTGACAATGGTACCCAATTCACCAGTCATTTCTTTCAGTAATTTTCAAAAGAATAGGACTTTGTACGTTACTAGTAGTCCAAACTACTCACCGTCAAATGGACTAGCTGAACGTGCAGTACAGAGTGCAAAGCAATTACTAGAGAAGTCAAAGAGTGACAATACCAATGTCTTTGAATTTACTCAGTCTCAGAATTCACTATTCCGAAACATACACACAACACAAACACACCAAAGAAAAAACATCAATCCACACACATAAACTTAAAATCCTACATCTAACTCTACACTAAACTGTACATACACTACTATCTATCCACTTACCTTAACCCAAACCCTAACCCTAAGGTCCATCACTATCACACACTCACCTAACCAATGCCCTAACCCTAACTCACTTAACCCACCCCTAACCCTAACTCACCTAAGCCGCACCCTAACCCTAACTCACCTAACCGGCACCCTAACCCTAACGTACACACAATCTCACACTTATCTGAACCCGACCAGTAACTTTCCACCACAGTGCTGAAAATAGCGAAGCCACAGAACCGGCCAACCAAATTCTTTCCCTAGGAAAGAATTAGGTGTTCTGCAGCTTCGCTATTTTGAGCGTTCGCTGAATAGGGGTCGATATTAGAACATTCGACGTTTTAAAACTTCGATGTTCTGATATAGACTCGTTCAGTCACACAACCAACTGAATGGGTGTCATCCATAGTAGCAGCCCACAAAAAAGGCTCAGATTAAATCAGAATATGTATTGACCCATGAGATTTGAACAAAGCATTAAAGAGACCACATCATCTTATGCGTACAGTTGAGGAAGTTGCAGCCCTGATGCCAAATGCCACTGTTTTTTCTGTCTTGGATGCAAAAAGTTTATTTTTGCAAGTGATGCCTGATCGCAAATCTTCACTCCTGACTACTTTTAGTACCCCATTTGGAAGATATAGATTCCTCAGGATGCCATTTGGAATACATTCTGCAAGTTTAGTCTTTCAGCGTGCAATGGAGAAAATTTTTTGGGTTATCCTTGTGCCATAATAGTACATGATTTATTGGTTGGAGGCAGTGGTGAAGCAGAGCATGACAGACACCTTAGGAGAGCTCTAGACAGAGCACATGAAGTGAACTTAAAGCTCAGTCCTCTGAAGCTTAAATTCAGACTACCAGAAGTTACATATATAGGTCATTTATTTACCAGCACTGGCTTGAGACCAGACCCATCCAAGCAAGCAGCCATTCTAGAGATGCCAGCATCAGATAATGTTCAAGCTCTACAACATTTTCTTGGTATGGTCAACTATCTAGGCAAGTCTGTACCGGACTTCATTGATTTGACAGTGCCTTTGAGAGAGCTGACGTGCAAAAATGTTACATGGTCTTGGTTGGAACTGCACCAGAAAGCATCTGAAGACCTTAAGGAGAAAATTACCACCCCACCCACATTTAGATACTATGATGTCAGTAAACCAGTCACTCTTTCCTGTGATTCTTCAAAATTTGGTCTTGGCACAGTTATTCTTCAAGAAGGCAGACCAGTAGCCTGTGCATCTAGATCTCTTACCCAAACTGAATTGCAATATGCTCAAATTGAGGAAGAACCTCTGGCAATAGTATTTGCATGTTCAAAGTTTCATGATTATATTTATAGGTGCATAGGTTGGTACTAGGCTATCAGCCCTAGGGCCTATACAAGCCTAGCCATAACAATTCCCTGGCTATTTCTTCCCACACTATTTAATTCCCTGGACCCATGTCTAGCAGGGCAGCTGACGTGATCCCCGGGATGAATTTCTTTTCTCTCATCCAACCATCAAGGTTCCTTTTGAAGAGGCCCAAAGTGGCACTCTGCTTGACATGTATGGGCAGTCTATTTCAGAGTCTGGGGAGTCTCTGGGTCAGGAACCTATCCCTCCAGCATGTTTTGTTTATTGTGATGACAAGGTTTAGATCTCTGCAGTGTGTGGCTCTGAGGGATTGGGATTTCTTTAAGTGTAGCATGTCCAACAGCTCTGGGTTTCACATGGCCTTGTATGTTAAGCAGAGATCACCTCTGATTAGACGATATGCGACAGAGTATAGCTGGAGTTTTTTAAGGCAGTGAGTGTAGGGCATCTGCTTTAGGCCTGTGATTCTTTTAGTGAGGTATTTCTGCGGCCTTTCCAGTTGTTGCAGATGTCTTGAGAAGTACATACCAAATGGGGCATTGTATTCTATAATGGGTCTAATGAGGGATGAGTACAGTGTGACAATGACCTCCTTTTTTCTCGATGGTCAATCTATTCAGAGTGAGACTAATACCAAACCTCTAGTCACTATTTTAAAGAAGCCTATACATTCAGCTCCAGTGATTACAAAGAATGATGCTCAAATTGCAAATATGCAACCTTAAAATGGTCTATACAAAAGGCAAACTTCTTTATCTGGCTGATACCTTATCCAGATTGCCCAGAAATACACCGGAACAGCTTCATGCCGAGAATTTTGACTTTGATGTTATGGAAGTGTGTAAATTTTCTACCATGAGACTTGATGAGCTGAGAGATCATGCAAAGACTGATTCAATTTTGCAAAAGCTCAACCACTACATTAATGTTGGATGGACGTCACACCAATCTAGTGTACCACCTGAAGTGCAAACTTATTTTCCTTACAGAGATGAGATGGTGATGGAAGATGGCATTATTTTCAAAGGTCCTGAAATTGTTGTTCCTGCTTCCTTACAACATGAATATATCAAGATTTTGCATCGTGGTCACTCGGGTTCCGAAGCTACCAAAAGAAGGGCGAGAGGACTAGTATTTTGTCCTTCTATAGCAAAAGACATTGATAAAGTACTCTCTTCTTGTTCAGTATGCAATAGTAGTAAACCGCATTTACGAAAAGAACCACTTCAGCTAAGTCAAGTTCCTGAACTACCTTGGTCAACAGTACCCACTGATATATCTGAATGGAACAATCAGCATTACTTAGTGTTGGCAGATTCTTATTCGAACTGGTTCTGGATTGATTTACTACCTAATCTAATGTCCACTGTTGTTACCACTAAGTTGAAACATCATTTCTGAGTCTATGGTAGTTGACACAAATTTATTTCTGACAATGGTACCCAATTCACTAGTCATTTCTTTCAGTAATTTGCAAAAGAATAGGAATTTGTACGTTACTAGTAGTCCAAAATACCCATCGTCAAATGGACTAGCTGAACGTGCAGTACAGAGTGCAAAGCAATTACTAGAGAAGTCAAAGAGTGACAATACCAATGTCTTTGAATTTACTCAGTCTCAGAAACATACCCTGTGATGATATACTTGGCTCGCCTGCTCAGGGACTTCTATCTGCGCAAACCAGAACAACATTGCCTATCAGTTCCAGTTTTTGAGGCCTAAGGCAAAGAATAACAGAACAATCAGAGCCCAACTACACAGAAAGCATTCTTTCTAGAAGTCCAGCTATGATAAATCAGGCAGAGTTCTTCGTCCACTGAAAAAAGGAGAGAAAGTGAGGATACAAACGGTGAAAGATTTAAACCAGATTAGTCAAGTAACAAGTATATGTGCCAAGCCGAGATCCAACTTTGTAGAATCTGAGGGTCTGGAGTACAGGAGAAATAGCAGACATCTTCTTTCTGTATCAGAATCGTTATTGCAGCATTCTTCCTGTGATAAACTCTAGATCTCAGAGCAATTCAGACAATGTTGCTGTTGCAAAATGTGTCTTAACTTCTACTTCCATTCCCGATGATGTTCCTGATGTCCCCAAAGCTGAACATTCAGTAGAGACAGTCCCAGTTGCTAGACCTAATTCTTATTTTATGTCACATAATTCGGTCATATTTCCAGACCTACTGTGAAATACACAGCAACCTGGACATAATTGTCTATATGTATTTAGTTCTGTATAATTGCACATCAAAAAATGATTTGTATCAATTGCATGCCTCATTTCTCAAAGAGGGAGGGTGTAGAATAGTGTGTGTGTGTGTGTGTGTGTGTGTGTGTGTGTGTGTGTGTGTGTGTGTGTGTGTGTGTGTGTGTGTGTGTGTGTGTTGTACCTTTAAGAAGCATTTCAAGAACAGCATGTGCATATAAATAGCAAGCACATGCTAGCCTCAGTGCCATTTTGAGACTGCAGCCAGAGAGTGAGCATGTAAGAGTGTGGTAGCTAATTTGTTTACAGGTTTATCTAAGTTAAAGTTATTAAGCCTCATTCCTGATATGTTTGTACATAATAAAACTGCTTGAACAGACCCCATGAATGCTTGCCTGTTTTATCCCGACCGGATGAGAGATAGGGGGAAACAGCACCTGATGCATGCATGTATAGAGACATTCTGACTCTCCTCAACTGTGAGGTAGAACAGCATGTCACCATGGATCTCTTCTAAATGGACAATAGTAATATTCCAGCTGTGTGCAACACACCTTTGTTAGTTGTTAATGCTATATCATGTCTGTTACATCTGATAGATGTCCTGAAAGAGGTCATTGAGGGCATACATGCTGACAACAGTATCATCTTGTGGAGTTTGACTAGGTCAAGGCATTTCACACAAATCTACACTGAGGTTTTTAATCAACACTGTCATAAACAGCTACATCACCAAGTGGGTAGACCAGTGTATCACATAAGTGGCATCTCACTAAGCTGAAATGCATGAAGTGACCTATATCTCAGGTCCAGTGATCAAGTCCGTACATCAGGGCTGTCTGCTAGGCAATTTCCTGTCCATTATTTAAGTGATGGACATCACAGATTACATATACATCCAGTGCTCAAACAGCTGCCTGAAGCCTAAAGATTGTGGGCAATTGTTGACTCCAGCTGTGAAATTAGTATAATACAGACAGCATCAACACATAACAAAGATTGCTGCCACATCTCACCCTATAATCAGACCAATAGGTATGGAACCTGTGTTCTGAGGCAGATGGTAAGTGGAAAGTCCAACAGCATGTGGCACACTTACCATTTGGATAATAATATTGCACAGTAATAAGCTGGTACGTAAAACTCAACTGCCAATTATTAGCAGACCGGAGTTCCACTGTGGCGACCCCTAACTGGGAAAAGCCGAAAGACACAAACAAACAAATAATTGGACATCCTTTAATAAGGGCCTTTGAGTAGCTGATAAATATTAGCTGGGTGGTGGCAGTGATTTCTACCCTGTAGTCTGGGTAAAAGGGGGACAGCTGGAAAACCTGTGTCAGCCTTCCCCAGGATTGTCTGCGTGGTTGTATATAACTCTTATCTCAAAGTGTGTGTGTGTGTGTGTGTGTGTCAAGCTAGATGGGCAGGGACACAAAGCACTGTTTGGACAGAGAGGGTGCTGGAGCTTTTTGCTTGCACACTAGGCTGAGATCTGGACCTTATAGTTGTGCCAGTGGGTAATCTTATTGGGGACCTGGAGAAAGGGAGAAACCAGCACCAAAATGACTGTGATTTTTGTGTGCTGTTAAGGGAAATTGTACTTTACTGCGTGTGTATTTATTATCCTTTCCCTATATTGACGCCCCTCACTGGTGTTAGTGGTGAAGACTGAGGCTCCTTGATTGCTAAGCCAGTGCACGGGTGTCACATATTAATTGTTTGGCAGTGGTGGGCTATCCACACCACATATTAATTGGTTGGCAAATACTAATTGGCTTGTAGTGGTGTGGGTAAAGTGAATTCTTGTAGCTTGTGTACAGTGATCACTGAAGGTGTTTTGTACTCTAAATCAGCCATGCAGTGACTACTCAGAGTTCAGATCACAACTGTTTTATTTCTTTTGTTAGCTTAGTTAGTCAGGGAGAGCAGGCAGCATGTCAGCAGAGTACAGAAAGCTGACAAGGAGCCATCTGACTGAGATGTGCCAGGCTAGGGGACTGGTGCATGGAAACCTAAGACAGTCATGACTGCAGCTTTGGTCACAGCTGCATCAGAAAACAGCAACCAGGAAGTCGATCAAACTGACAGTGGAGATGTACCACACTCTGAGAATGGGCAGCTCATTCTTTCTGCAGAGGACTTAAAAATCCATCTGGAGCTAAAGAGACTTGAGTTGGAGGCCAGGCGTTTGGAAATAGAAGCAGCTGAGAGACTGAGGCATCTAGAGAGTGATGACCAGGAGAAACTGCGACATTTGCAAGCTAAGGAGAATGAGAAACTCCTATGCTTGGAAGCTGAGGAAAAGGAGAGGCAGAGGCAGCATGAGAAGGAGATGCTGACTCTTTGCCAGAGTCATGGAGGTAATGAGGAAGGGAGTAAATGGACCCCAGAAGCACAAAAGGTCAGTACATTTCTTCCACAGTTTAAAGAGGGGGATAATTTTGATAGTTTCATTCATATGTTTGAGAGGGTATGTAAACAGTATGATGTTGACCAAAGGCTCTGGGTACGGTTCCTGACACCCTTACTCCATGGTAAAGCTGTAATTGTGTTGTCTAAACTTGCTGATTGTGAATATTTTTATTATACCGCTGTTAAAAATCACTTGTAAGAATGTTTTAAGCTAACACCTGAAAAGTATAGGAAAAAGTTTTGAGAGCATAGATGCAAGGCAGATGAAAGTGTGTGTGAATATGTTGCTGAACTGAGCACTTATTTTCATAGGTGAGTGAGTGGATATCAGGTCACCACTTCTGAAGGGCTGGAAGACCATTTGGTGAGGGAAAAAGCCCTTAGCACTTTGCCTGAGGGCATGATCTGGTTAGCCGATAGTGTGCTACTTCTGATGAGCTGGGGAAGAAGGGAGACCTATACCTAGCAAGCAGGGCATCCCTGCACAGGAAAGGGACCCCCAGCCCTGCTCATGATTCTAAAGGAACCCATGGTGGGCAGCACAGACTGCCCCAACAGAATCTCCCAGTAGCGGAGGAAGCCACTAGTCCAGGTACACGTCCAGGACCTAGGGTTAAATGTTTTTTTTTTCTCAAAATTTTTTTTTTAAATACATTTGAATGAATTCCATAGTCTTTATACATAACATCTTAATTAGCTATGCACACTATTTACATTAGCCTGACACTATAACAGATCTTAATGTATGCAGTTACTTTATAAGTATGTCTAATCCATTGTCTGATCAATTATTGTATAGTATCAATCAGTGATAAGACTTTTCCCCAAGGGTTGTTGATAAATGGCTTTGGATAAATTCTTAGTTCTTTAATTTTAATTTCCAATAATGCTTTGGTCTTCAGTAGGCTGTAGAAGTCTTCTAAAGTTGGTATTGTGTTTGCATTCCATCTTCTTCTTATACACTTCCTTGAAATTGCAAGTATAGTCCATACTAGATACATGTTTGACCTATTCAAATGAGGACCTCCGTTCACATTTAATAATACAATAGCTTTAGTTAAATAAAATGCTTCATTAAATAAAGCTTGTAAAAAGTTATTAATACCATTTCAAATGGCTTAATTTTAACACAATCAAAGAAAATATGGTTCCAATCTACATTATGTACTTGCTCACATCTCCAACATATTCCTTTTATAGAAGAACTAATTATACTGATTCTATCTGGGGTTAAGAATGCTCTGTGCAAGCATTTCCAATTAAAAACTTTCCAGTATTGTGTAAAGAATGTATATTTTATCGATAATAAGATATTTGTTTTAATATCTTCAGTTAACTGTATTGAGTATCCATTTGTTATATAGTTCCATTATGTGGTTTTGGGTGTTGTTTTATAGTTTATCAATATTTTGTAAAATGTTGAAATACTGTTCCCCATGTCAAAGTCATTATATATGATTTCATATATGTATTTCATAAATGTAGGTATTTCATTAGATGAAGAATTGTTAATTATTCTACTTAAATCTTGCGAATATGACAGAATACTCTGTAAAGTTAGCCAGTCCTGTTGTGGAATTTTGCATGTTATTTTTATTACTTTCATATCTAAAACTTTTAGTTCTTTGATACATTGGAGTCAACAAACAAATCCTTTCTATTCCCAGGAATTAATAATCCCTCTACATATTTTATGTGGAAAGTTCTTTGTGACTATAAACGGTGTTAAAAGAGCAAACCAGATTTTTAAATCTATATTTGCATTAATAATTTTCCTAAATGAGTCAATGTAATAATTAATCATATAAGTTTTAGTGGGTTTAGTTATGTTATATTGCATATGAATACATAATATGTGCCATGGCAAATTGTTTTCATCTGTTATTTGACATTTTTTTTGTAAATTAAATTAATTTATTGATATTACAGTTAGTAATTCTTTCCAATTTGCAGAGTAATTTGGACTTATCCAATCTGAGATTGTTTTAGATATTGATGCTTTTATATATGTTTCTATATCAGGAAAGTTTAATCGTCCCTGTTTCCATTGTCTGATATGCTGTATTAAAGCTATTCTGTTTCTTTTGGGAAAGGGTTAAATGTCTTGAATGCAACCAGTGGGGCCATGTCATACAGATGTCCATGGAGGCAAGGTGGGGTACAAAAGGTGAGAGAGCCAGTAAGTGGGAAAGACAAAATGCCAATAGTAGGTCGTCTTGAAACAACAAGGGTACCAAACTACCATGCTGCAGATGTCCTGATAGGGAAGAATTTGGATGAGGTAGTACCATGTGCTTCTGCAGTTACAGGCAGTCAGGTTAGGAGGCAAGCATGTAAGTCTGGTAGTCTGGGGAGACTCAGACAGACTGCATACTTGCAGCCAGGCCTGGTGAGGTGGTTACATCAGAGAGGGAGATACTCTGTAGCAGTGAAACTGAAGGTGAGCCACAGCTGCTTGTGGGTACTGATGTTCCCTTGGACAGAGGGACTGCAAAGGTAGAGGTGAGTAGCAGTACCCAGGCTGACAGTGAGGCACAACTGTCAGAGGATGCCAGACTTCCTGTGGAAGGGGAGCTGGGAAGGGTTACAAAGAGAGAGTTGCCTGTGATTGAGAAGCCATTTCAGAGGGTAGCTATGGATATTATGGGGCCTCTGAGTACCCCCAAGTACCACATGGAAAAAGTATATCCTAGTGATAGTGGATTATGCTGCATGATACCCTGAGGCAGTGGCTCTGTCCTCCATTGAGGCAGAAAAGGTGGCAAATACTTTGTTAGAGATTTTCAGCAGGGTAGGTTTCCCAAAAGAAATACTGACTGACAGAGGAGCCATGTTCACGTCAGACGTGCTGGCTTGTCTGTGGAAGTCTTGTGGGGTGAAGCACCTGAAGGCCACCCCCTACCACCCCAGACTAATGGTCTTGTTGAGAGGTTAAACTCTACAACCAAGTCCATGCTACAGGCATTTGCAGACCAGTTTAAGAGGGAGTGGGACAAATATTTACCCCATCTGTTGTTTGCTTACAGAGAGGATCTCCAGAAATCCACAGGTTTTTCACCCTTTGAGTTGCTGTATGGGCATAGGGTGAGGGGACCTCTAGATTTAATTCATGATGAATGGAAAGGTGAGTGTGAACCTCACAAGGAGTCCATTGTGGCATATGTCCTAAATTTCAGGACAAGGCTCAGGCAACTCATGAGCTTGGCCCAGGAGAACCTGGCAAAAGCCCAACAATAGAAAAAGGTGTGGTATGACAGGAATTCTTGAGCTAGAGAGTATGCTGTGTGGCAGCAGGTAATGGTTCTCATTTCTGTCAGATGCAACATGCTACAAGCAGCTTGGGAGGGACCCTACAAGATGGTAAGAAAGGGAAATGATGTTAACTACATGGAGGAATTGCTAGGCAGGAGGCAGGGGCACAAATTGTACCATGTTAACATGATGAAACCTTACCATGATATGGAGGCCCTTGTGCTGAGCATTTGCAGTGGATTGCAGGAGGAGTCTGAGGGAGATCTGGTGACTGATCTCCTCAGTGAGGCTCGGACTACCACCTCAGTGGAAGGAGTAGCAATGCCCCAGCAGCTATCTCCTACCCAGGTTCAAGAAATCCAAGCAGTGTTACAGAAAACTGGGGATATGTTCACTAGCAAACCAGTGTGCACCCATCTGGTGCAGCACCAGGTGGATACATGACCTGAAAGGCTTATTAGGCAGGCCCCTTATAGGGTGCCTGAGAGAGTCAAACAGACTCTGAGGGAGGAGATTCAGGAGATGTTGGAACTAGGGGTGATTCAAGAGTTCAGCAGTCCCTGGGCCTCCCCAGTACTGCTGGTGTCAAAGAAGGATGGCAGCACCAGGTTCTGGGTGGACTATAGGAAATTAAATAGTCACACAGAGTCAGTTGCCTACCCCATGCCTAGGACAGATGAAGCCCTAGAGCAGCTGGGGGCTAAGCATCTTACAACTGTTGATCTTACCAAGCATTACTGGCAGGTGCCCTTGACTCCCAGTGATAGAGATAAGTCAGCCTTTGTGACTTCTTTTGGCTTGTATGAGTACAATTAACCTTAAGAGCACACAGAGATCACTGTCAGTCTGGGGCTGGTTTCTCCCTTTCTATCCAGTCCTTAAAAAGACCCTCCACTGGCACAGCTATAGAGTCTAGATCTCAGCCTTGTGGTCAAGCTAAAACCTCCAGCACCCTCTCTGTCCAGCCAGTGTTTTGTGTCCCTGCCCAAGTAGCTGACACACACTTTAAGATTTAATTTATATACAAACACACAGTCACTCCTGGGGAAGGCCGGCACAGGTTCTCCAGCTATGCCCCTTCTCTCCAGACTATAAGATAGAAATCACTGCCACCAACCACTGTTATCAGCTACTATAAGGCCCTTCCCAAAGGGTGATCAATTTCACTGTGTAATATTACTGTTATCCAAATAATAAGTGTGACTGAGCAACAAGATTATTGGAGTGGCTTGGACAATATCACCAAATACATGCAAGTACTCTAGAGCTTAAATTATCTTGACACAAAACAGCCACAGTTGAAAGGTTTAAAAATATTTAATAATAAATAATAAAAACACAAGACAAATCTCATCAATTCAATACATGCTAATCAAGAGTTCAAAAATCACAGGAAGCTTTAAAATAATATTGTAGGATAGTCTGACATAAATATAGAAAACATCTAGGTTAATGTGGCTATATTTCTAACTCTAAGAGAAAATATGTCTTAAATAACTTTACTTACAAGATAAAGTGCTGGTGAGTTGTTGTCAGGTTCAGACAAAATCCAAAATGCTCAATCTTTCTCTCTGAGAAAGTATTACATTGATGATACCTAGTACTGCTGAGTCATTTCACATTAAATCATGTTTATTATTTCTGCATTACATTTCTTTGTAAGCTGCACCTGCCCAGGAAGCTACAGCAATATAAACACTTTTACATGTAAAACCTAGCAATTATCTCTGTCTTAATAACAATAGAAATAATTTGCTAGCCCAGACATCCTGCCGCCGAGGTTGAGATCAAACACAGTTGTAATTCTTTACTTAACAGCTTTCTTCCAGCAGAGTGCACTGTGGTTACATTTTTGAAGTTCAGCATATAACACTGTTTTTTTACATTTGCAAAAACAAGCCTGTGGATTATTTTAATATTTACAATGGCAGAGAATTATCTACAACATTCTATCTAGCTAGGTTAGTAGCCTTCATACCTAGATATTCTTTTTGTGGCATATACATGACTATCTGATGGTATGGAACACCAATCTAGTTGTTACAGCAGATGTATGTGTTCTACCTGTTCAGCTGATGCACACACTACATACATAGGTGTTTGACAACATTAATGGCATTGGTATCATTCATGACAGTCACATATATATATATATATATATATATATATATATATATACACACACACATATACATATATATATATATATATACATATATATATATATATATATATATATATATATATACACACACACACACACATATATATATATATATATATATATATATATATATATATATATATATATATATATATATATATATATATTATATATATATATATATATATATATATATATATATATATATATATATATATATATATATATATATATATATATATATAAACTGCGGTGGTGCTGCAGTAGCGTTGTCACCTCACAGTAAGACGTTGTCCTGTTCGATTCTCAGCTAGAGTGTCTTCTGTGTGGAGACATGTGTGAATGGGCATACCTTCATATTGAAGGTTGTGTGTCAGGGCCGGCAACCCTGCGTGTAAAAATCTACTGACAATCATTAGCGGACCAGAGTTCCACTGTGGCGACCCCTAACCAGGAAAATCCGAAAGACACAATCAATCAATATATATATATATATATATATATATATATATATATATATATATATATATATATATATATATATGCCATGCACACTAGTCAACTAGCTGTATTGTTCATAATGTCATAGTGCCAGGACAGTGTGCATGGTTACCCTCATAGAATGTGGATGTTTCATAATAGTTGTTCAAATGTGTTTGTGCAGAATCATCTCTTATCACTCTAAATCACATATGTTATGTCAGACAGAGGCATTGGATTACTGGTGGTATTATTCTGATATTGTCCATGACTGTGGTTTCTTTTTTAATGTTTTCCATGAGCCTTTACCTGTGCCCCACTTGGTGGTGACCTCTGTTGAGATATTCAGGCAACTCAGTTTGCACAGCTTCACAAAATGCACCCTACCCAAAGTGTATGTCAGATCCCTGATAGATGTCCTCTGCATTCTTCATGTAAGGATGCTTATCTCACACTGATATCCACCCCATTGTTATGTCACCTTGTGTGACAATCACATAAAACACATTTTTCACTATGCAGTCCCTACTGTACCATATAGATATGTAACTGATGTTGCTGCTACAAGCATCTGTCACTGTCATGCCCTCATCTGCTGTACATTAGGTTGTTTCATCTGTCCTCTTTTCCTGTGTTCATTCCTACAATTCATCTGTGTGTCTCTATTCGATACACACACTTCCCCTGAGTATTTCTTGTAACTGGCAATCCATGTACCATTACAGATCATTTAAACAGCTTCAGTACAGCATGCCAGCAATGGGATATTGTAATACTCTGCACTGTAGATGCACTGTCCTGTACTGTGTTTGGACCATATACGTCACATTCACACCTCTCAACTGTCCAGATATTTAAAGGATGTCCATATCTGTTCCTTATCCAATTTGTGGCTTGCGGCCATATCACTGGGATGATCTGAGGACTAATGTGACTCAGTATTACATACATTTCAGTTCATACTGCTTAAATGTCCAGATTTTTGCAGAATGTCAATATTTTTGTCTCATATTTTTGACCTTTTCCTCATAAAGTTTTTTTTCTGGCAAATCATTGGTATGTCCTTGCAGATTGCAGTCAGAAACTAATGACAAACATTTGAGTTTCATACTTCATGCTCTTCAGAAACTTCATGCTAATGTACTTTCTAAGTTGGTCAGAGCAATATTTCAAAAATGTCCCTATTTTTGCCCTTTGTCCACACATTATTTGGCTTTGTCCAGATTTATTGCTGTAAGAGGTTGAGAGGCATGTTTGAGTTTCATACTGCAAATCCTTCAGAACATGTATCTTAACACAAACCCCTGGTAATTCTAGCATATTTCTATAGGGTATATATGTCAGATATGTCCCTATTTCTGGATCATTGTCCCCGCATTATGTTGACGTCTGTCAATATGTGTTGCACTAAGCGATTGAGAGCTATCTATGAAGCCCTGGCGTTCATTGCAGCATTTTGCACAAAAATGTGGACTGTAAGTTCTCTTCTGTAAACAGGATTGCTATCCATGTTCACTTAGATGGTTTACTGGCTGGCAACACTGTCATCAGCACAAAACCTTGCTTAAATGTGGTGCACAGCATGAATATATATTGCACGGTGGTGCACACTGCTGCTCGCCTCACTGCAGAGCACACACATGTAAACTCTGTGTAGGCTTTGAGCAAAGCCTACACAGAGTTTATTGAATCCCAGGGATGGTTTAAACTTCAGTAATTCTAAGACATTCTGATCAGAAAGTAACTTAAGTACAAGTCAGATCAAGCAAAATCTCAGCGTCAGTCCTGAAATACATGTTTTATTCTGTTTTTTTTTTATTCTGGATGTGGATTACTTGCTGAAGCCTCTTGAACGTCTCCTCTACTATATACTTATACAGTCTCTCCTTTGCACTCATCAGAACTGAAAACACTTACTTAGTGATTTGAAACCCTCGTTCAGTCCTGCTAATATTATCTCTAAAGCAGATTAATAATTCATTAATAAAAATGTCAGAAATAAGGACAGGCCCAGCTTCAATGGTCTAGTCCACACTTTTTCAAATCTTTTTAAATTCAAATTAAAAGTAGGATCATCTCCAATGGCTTATATCCCTATTTTTTCAAAACTTTTTAACATCTCCTTTCATTGTTTAAACTTTCAGTTGGTAACTGAACATTTCTTTTTCTCCAACCTACAAGTATCAGAAAATGATACTACTGTTATCCTTCTGTCAAAACACAAATCTGCATCTCATTATTTAATTACAACACAGCTGGGTCTACTTGAATACACTGGCCTTCCTTTCATCATCTCTCAACTATATTGTAAGCACTGTGGGAAGATAACATTGTACCCAATGTGTGGGCTTTCCTCACCCCTCTTGCATAAGTATATACTGATCTACTAGCAACTGTTGAATGGCTGCTATGCTGACCTCGCTAACAGTGACAGATTTATGTCGACAAATTTCAACACTCTACTGCACATGCTCCAAGGCTAATCTATACAGCATACATTTATTAAATCAGTGTGTTTGCAGACAGGCAAGACCCACTGCATCCCCCAATGTTGGGGGGGGGCTATGCCCCTCACACTGACTGCTACTTATTTATTCCAACTCCAAGATCTCCAGGGAAAGGGCATATTCTTCAATCTTGGGGATTGCCCATTCTTATAAAACTGTTAACAATCTGTACTGTCAACTAAAGTGGGTCAACAATACAGAGGCTTATCTTAGCTAAAATTTGGTATTTTATTTTATTTGCATTTGTTTTGCAGGGTAGTGCACTGAACTCCATGGACCTTTTTCAGATACAGCCTTGGAGCATTCAAGCTCCAGTTACAGGCACATTTAAGAGATATTAGGAACAATAAAACTTGAAAGCCCTCTAGCAAAATATTTTAGATATTATCATGCATGTAATCCTGATAGACTGAAGGGGACAATTTTAGAAATAAATAAATGTTGAACTGGGAAATTTTAACATAAAGAAGAAATTGTTATATAAAGAGGCCTTGTTTATTTAAAAAATTGCAGCATTGTCCCCTGGAGGGCTTAATGTAGCATAATTGGAAGTATCTTGTTTGATGAGTTAATTGTTTTAATTGTTTTATTGTATAATTGGGGAAGGATCTATTGCATATAAGAAGGCTATTTTTGCTATTGTTTTTACTCCTGGAAGGCTTTTTGAGCCAAGGCTCTAGAGTGTATACTGAGTGAATACTTTTCCATTAAAGTTGGTGACCTGATCTGCATCACGTTGTTTTATTTTATTAGTTTTTTGTTTGCTTTGTTGTCGGACAGCCTTGGAGCAGCGTCTGGTTAAGTGACTTGCTCAGAGTAATGCAGTTAGACAAAGGAGGCTGAGAGAATCAAACCTTGCTTGTTAACAGCTCTTTAATACTGTAAGCCAACTGCCATAATACTAATAATGACATATTACTATGAAAACCATATATATATATATATATATATATATATATATATATATATATATATATATATAAAATTTCTCTTTTTTATCCAATAATACATATAACAGCATCAATGCCTACAACTGTAAAGTATGCAGAACTATGTTCAATATGATGTTTATACAAAGCATTTATATCACATTTACATTTAATATCACTAAGATGGACTGCAATTATTTGCTTCCAAGGTCTAGAAGTTTGATCAATGTAGAACCCCGCCTACACTGGCACACTGCCATATAGATCACCCATTCTCTGTTACACGTAATTAACTGTCTAATTGAAAATACCTTTGAAGTATTAACCAGTGTAAATGATTTTGTTTTAGATACAACTTTATAATAAACACAATTCCCACAAAATATATTTCCAAAAGTAGTATTACTAACATTTACATTTTTAATTTTTTATACTATGATAGACATTCACCAAAATTTTTCCTCTTCAAAAAACAAAATGACATTAGTCATCCAAACATTAATCAAAAATGTGCATCAGTTTTTAAGAGATACCAATATTAAAGGTATTGGTACCAAAAGTAGTTATTAATCTCAATCTGGACTATTCATCATACTTTACCTTCTGCCTTTCCGATCATAATAAATCGCACCATGGAATTTGAGGCCTATAAATGTGCTTATTTAACATCCTTCATATTATAGCCCGTATTAATAAATCTTTTTTCCATATTAACAACCTCAGTTTCAAAAGCAAATATAGAACTACATATATGTCTTAATCTCATGAACTGAGATTTAGGAATATTTTACTGCATGTTATAGATGGCAACTGGTGGCTTCTAACAATGAATTTTTAGTAAATGGTTTTCTATACAAACCAGTGGCTATAGTACTGTCAATTAGTTTCATAACATTCACATCAAGAAAATCAACTGTGAATAAATCATACCTTACCACAAATATCAAATCAAAACAATTAGAATTTAAATAAATAATAAACTCCTTCAAATATTCCATAGGATCCCTCCAAATGTACCAGCAATTGCCCAAATATTATCGCTACATTTCCAAATAAGACTTGTACACATTTCTATCACTATATATCAAGATGTCTTTAAAAAGTCCATAAAAAGGTCAGGATAAATCAGTGCAAATGTGGTCCCCTTCACTATTCCTTCTATCTGGAGAAAAAAGTTGTTATTATACTTAACTAGATTAAGGTCCAGAATCAATCGTAACAGTATCAACAAAAAAACCATTATGTTGTTAAGAGTAAATGTCTGCATGAGTCAACCAGTATTTTACTGCTTTAATCCCTCCTTCATGTGGAATGCTAGTATAAAGGGACTGTACATCTAATGTGCATAAATATGAATTGCTAGTAAACTGAACATTATCCATTAATCTCAAAATTCCATTGTGTTCTTTATATGTGCTCTAGCATATTTTAATAATGGTTTGAACTGACCATCCAAATATACAGATAATGGTTCTGTTAAAGAACCATACCCCAAACAAAGTGGGCACCCGGGGGATTTTCAATGGATCTGTGTATTTTTGCTAGAATGTAAAATTTTTGTGTTTTGGGATCATCCACTAACAACTGATTGAACAAACTCTCAGAAATGGGTACCTGTCAAATCTTCAAACGCTCAAAATTTCTAATGTTACATGGTCGAGACCAAATGTTCGAATTGTTGAGTGCTCGAAGATAGACTTTCAATGGCCCTGTATGGTGCAGATAGGGAGAATTTCCCTTTTCTGCACTGAAGTGCGGCCTCAGAGTTGGTATATTTAAGTAGGGGTGGGGGGAGCAGGGGGGCTTGCCCCCCTGTCTACACTGTTAAAGTGTTTTTTTCTGTTTTTACTTTTTTTTATTTGATGTTCAAACATCCAAATGTCAAGCATTTGGTCTCGACCATGTCATTTTCGACATTTTGGATGCTCGAGCATTTAACATAGACCCTCAGAAATTATACCATGTTTTTTAGCATCCAATAGAAAAGCATCAATAAACAACTTAAAATCTATCACTGGATCAAAAGGTAATTTGCAGTATGAAATATTATCATTTAGTTGTCTCAACTCTTCTTTTTCATAATCCACAGAATCCCAAATTACTATTGCCCCACTCTTATGAGCTTTAGTTATGAAAGTACATTAATTTCTGGCTAAATTATTCAAGGTTATTTTTTTTTATTTGTTTATTCAATTTACAGCCATAATTTTTGAAAATAGCACTTTGATTAACATGCAATTCACAAAGCACTTAATGTTCAAACATTTTAAATGTGGGGCAATAAGGTGGTTGAAAAGTAGATTTTCTAAACTTGGAATTTAACATCTTAGTGATGTTAAATCTAAACATAAAAAAAAACACAGTGGACAAAACAAACTGATAAATGAACTTAGCTAAAACTGTAAGAAATGAAATGAGAAAAGCTCCTTATAAAACTTTAAATTGCAATCACTGAATAAAAAGAAAAGTAAAAATACATTAGCTCTTTTGTCTAGTTAATTAACTATTCTGTGAACTTCATCAGATAAATTTTTTTTCAAAAAAAAAAGTTTAAATACACATAATCAACCAAACAAATAACTACTTCCTATTGATGTCATGCACCCCCTTTTTTATTTCTTAAAATACCCATTCATCCCATTAAACCAATGAATCCATCACCACTTTAAAAACATATCATCCTAAAACATTTCTTTTAAAAAGTTATTATAAGTAAAACAAACAGTTTATCCACATGCATATACATTCTAAACAGGACCTCTTAAAATAATTTAAAATATATTTGCAATATGTTCAAAATATTATGTATCCAAAAGTTCTGCCCAGGAACCAATGGCACCCGAGGAATTGAACGCAACCCACATGGAACAGCCAACCACAAAGGAACCACCTAATGGGGGAGGAACTAGTGTTCCATCTACTGTCTAATACTATTTCACAGCAATTCAATGAACACCAGGACAATACCAATGACCAGAGAGATTCAGACTTAGTACCTGATGACAATACTATTGCAATAGCAAGATACACTGTTGTGGAAAATACAGAAGGGAATTTTAAAATATATAGCTTTTCAGGGACAACAGTGGATACCTCAATAGTGAACATGCTAACCAAATGTTTGACTTTTGTCCCATCTGTTAGGGCTAACCTAACCAATACGTTGGTTGATTTGAAAATGTTTTTAACAAAATTAGTTGTTGTTTGAAGATGAGATGGCCCATGATGATTTATGTAGGATTGCCAGTATTTTTAACCTCCCTCTACATCCGGCTTTGCTATTATATGAAAAGGTATGTGAACTTGATTTTAGAAATGTTTTGGGAAAAACTAGAAATTATAGTTGTAGTAATTTGTCTAAACAGGAATGTTACTTACTTGATTTTTTGAAGAAACAAAAAATCAGAATTATAAAGCCAGATAAAGGGGAAGGGTTAGTCATAATGGATTTGCATGACTATAAAAATTGGATGTTGAATATTTTACAGACTGACACATAGGAAATGGTTTCTAAGAATGAGGTAAATGGAGCCTATAGGAGAGTCTACAGCCAATTAAAAGATATGTTTATAGAGCAACATATTTCTATAGAGATGTTTAATTATTTTAGCATGACTTT